>NW_016107854.1:225253-235318 GCF_001604975.1 Cebus imitator
GGGAGGGAGGGAGGGAGGAAGTGTGGGAGGGAGGGAGGGAAGGAGGGAAGGAAGGAAGGAAGGAAGGAAGGAAGGACGGAAGGGAAGAGGGAAGGAAAGGAAGGAAGGAAGGAAGGAAGGAAGGAAGGAAGGCAGGCAGGCAGGCAGGCATCTGACCAGTTAAGGACATAAGCACATTCTTCCTCTATTACTTTACTAAAGGACTCTGTGGCCATAAAAAGAGCTGGACTTCAGTAGCTTCAAACAGCTATCTTAACTGACACTGTCTTGCTGTAACTCATGATAAGAACCTAGGATCTGTCACTGAAGGCTCACGGAGCCCTTATAAGAGGAACAAACCATTTGACCAAGACCAGGAGATTCTTTTTGTCTTCATTGTTCTCCCTGAACTGGTCCATTAACCTTTTTCGGTATCTCTTTTCTCTTGATGCTAAATGTTACTTTGCTTGTTGTGGGATGTTTAATTTACAACATTTATATATCAATTAAGTATACTGTTATGTATGGTTTACAATAGTGACTGACTCATGGTGTGGCTTCAACCTGTGTGCCTGCAGTGCTGACTACTGAGTGAAAGGGAAGTACTAAGGAGAATTGCCTTATTGGGAACTCCATGCAGCTCGTGACTTTCGTGACTGAAATAGTTTCAGTAAAAGTCTGACATTATGGAAAGACACAAACATTTGTGGGCCTGGTTATCTCTGACCTCGCACTTCCCACAAGAGACAGTATGAGAGAGAGTGAATAGATAAAAAAAAGTGAACAATAATATGGAGACTAAACAGAAAGAGAAAAATAGAAAACTAGAAATATAACAATCAATGCTTAATAAATAGCATAATCTCCATATATTCCATATAGTCTTATTTTCCTACTGAGATTACTTTTCCTAGGTCAGAGTTCAGATTATAGTTGCTTCGAAGCCAATGAATCAAGCAGATGAATTTCCACCAGTCACGTGGCGTGACTGTAATGCAGATTTCTGGGTTCTGCTTTAGACCTATTGAATCAGAATCTCTAGAGATGGCCTTTAGGGATCTGTGTTTTAACTGTCACTCCTGGGAAGCTTTCCTGCACAGAAATTGAGATCAGATTTCTCAATTTAGTCATTGTGTGGTCTGGTACTTTAAATATATGCGATGCCCAAATGAGATTTGCCAGAGTGAGAAGGAGCTGTGGGGTATAACAGCATAACCGCACAATACATATGGTTGATGTAAGTTTAAAATATGGGGTTTCACCTTGTTAACTTCATTGGCCACAGACTGCAAGTTTAAACTTGTCTGTTTCGGGAAGTTCCTCCATTTTTTTTGTTTTTTTCTCTTTCCAGCTCATAGACCTCTTTCTTCAGGCCTCAGGTGCACAATTCCTTGTTTTTCTGAATGATCTGAATAATTCTACACCTATACTACTGACTGCCTTCAGCTGACCCCTCACCCATGATGAGGTAGGAAAATGACCCTTGTGGGCTTTGGGAGGAGGATTTGTGAAATGACTGGCTTCCTATTCAGAGCACATTGAGTTTGACTGATGATCTGATACTCATTAGCTTTATGACTCTAAGCTTGCAAATTTTGAATCTCAGTTTTCTCATGTATGTGTAACTGGGTGGTGGGAAGGGGCTTAGCTCCCCCGCTCCCATTTGATATGCCCAAAGTTATTAGCCTCTCTCTGTCCCAAGAATGGGAAAGGGGCCCTGGCGGCTCGTGAGCTTACAGTTCAAGTAAATATTGGACCAAAAGAGTTTAGCAGAAAGGAATTTATTAGGTAGAGACAGAGAGAGAGAGAGAGAAAGAGAGCAAGCTCCCAGGCTGATGGAGGGGAATCCGAAGGGGTATATCTGCACAGGTCTTGAGGGAAAAACAGCTCCCACATTGTTGTGGGAGGGGATCCCAGAGAGGGAAATCCACGCAGGTAAGGTGCAGTGGAGTTTGAAGTTATTCCCGCCCTATTCATGTTCTTGTCCAATGAGAGGAGTTCTTTCAAACGTCCTCTGGAGTGATTGATCCTCGACTCTGATGCTGGATTGGCTGAGGGACCCAGAACAGAGGCCCTTCCTCCCAGAGTTTTTTGCTGGCTTTTTGAAACATAGGCACACACCTGAAATTTTACCTAGCTCGCACCCGGAAAAGTTAGACAAAGAACTCTGGGTTTCCAGATGGGGAGGTTGATGGAGGCATGGCCTGGGAAGTTCTTGCCTTTGAAACCATGCCCCTGGTGGACCCAGAAAAGAAGTTAACATAGTCCATCATAGGGAATGGAGGAGAAAAAATAACTTTTTAAAAAGAACTTAAATGAGACTACGATGGTGAAGTGCCTAATACAGTATTTATTTTTAAAATTCTAATTCACATTTTTCTCATTTTCTTAGAATCCAGATGAAAACTACTATTCTGACAGCAATCCTTATTGACAAGGCAGAGTTCATTCATTATTTCTCAGGGAACACATTTCAGGCAGCAGTTTCATCAGCATGTCCTCAGTTTCCCTCTCTTTATGTTTATGGCATTTGGGAGAAGGCTATTCTCACAGCCCTTCTTCTCCTATTTGCTCACCCTCCCTTCTTCAAAGTTCTTCTCACTCTTCTGTCAGTTCCCCTTACTCTTTTCAAACCCTAACACAACCGCATGTCTGACCTGGTCCACGTGTCCCTTCTCTCCAGAGGGGCTTCTCTGTTCTGACAGCCACCATCTGGACTCAGAGATGCTCTAACGTTGACATCTGTCATAAACACAAATACATCTTAGATCCTACATTCCCACATTCGTACTCCTGCTTAAAGCCATAGGTCCTTTCCAATGAAGTTTCGTTTTCCTTTATTTTGTTTCTTCTCCATAGCATTTTTTTGGACAAAATCCAACTTCTCTCAGGACCCACCGTCTTCACTCTTGTCCCATAGGACACTGTACTGCTCTGGTTCACAAGGGCTTACTTCTTAGACAATGGCTTACATCATGTTTCTCTGATGAGAAGAAATTACGGCCTCGGGGCTTTGCTTTCTTCTGTATTCGTGTCTCTCCAGTGTGAATGTTCATATTACTTTCACAGAATATTTTTCCATCTGAAGTACAATATTTTTCCATCTGAAGTACTCAAAATGCTCTTTGAAATACCTGAAAGAAGGCAGTGAAGAAACATGGCACTTTTTTGGGAACAACGATTTATTTGAAGGTTAGAAAATAGGGGAAGGTATGAGAAACAAGTTAATCAATGCCACGAGTAAATGATTTAAATAACATTTAACTTAGGTATACTTGATTATATTTTTGTTTGGATCCAGACAGAGCACAAATGGCATAATCAAATGGTGAAGCTGAGGAGAGTTTAATAAAGAACTACTCACAGATGAGTGAGCAGAGCTAAGAGAAACCAACAAGAGGCAGTGAATCACCCTGAGTGCAGGGGTCCATTGCCTCCTCTGGACTTGAAGGAGTCTGAGATGATCTGCTGCAGCTGTAACAACCAGCCTTCCACCTGGAGCTACGACACTAGGCAGAGGGGCTGTTGAATCTGTAGCCCAATAGGGAGGGAGCAAAGTGAGTCAGTAACCTGACCTCTCTATCCATCTCCACTCTGATCTCCCATTGCCTGTTGGTCAAATCTAACCATAAGCGAGAGGGCAAGAGAGGCCTGTTAATGCAATTGATAGAGGCTGATGATGGGCCCTAGACCAGCAAGGAGAAGGAAATCAAGGAAGAGCAAATAAAGAATAGCCAGCCAGCCCAGGGCAGGAAGGAAACTCATGCCAGTTTTTAAGTTGAGCTAAAACTGACCTTGAGAAATGCTCATTTTGGCTCATCATTATGTTCTGAAAGAGAATCAAGGGTACTCTGCTTATGACACACCTAACAAAGAGTTGTAAAACAAGGCTTACGAAAAATAAAATCTTTTTAGGTACTTAAAAATGAATTATCTTATTTATTTATTTTTGACACAGGGTCTTGCTCTATTGCCCAGGCTGAAATGCAGTTGGTGTGATCATGGTTCACTGCAACTTTCACCTCCCAGGCTTGAGTGATTCTTCTGCCTCAGCCTCCTGAGTAGCTGGCTCTACAGGCATGTGCCAGCACACCCAATTAATTTTTGTGTATTTAGTAGAGATGGGGTTTTGCCATGTTGTCCAGGCTGGTCTCAAAGTCCTGATCTCAAGCAATCTGCCTGCCTCGGCCTTCCAAAGTGTTCGAGCGACAGGCGTGAGCCACTGCAACTGGCCATAAATTATTTTAGTAGTGAGAGCCATACTCTGCACAGGTCTGTCAAGGAATTTCAGGCCTTTTGGTGCCACAAAGTTACACATAAAGTGCCCCTGTTTCCCCATGTTACCTATGCCTAGCACCATCTGTGAGACTGTGACAAACAGAAATGGCTCCCAGATGTTTTGTGGAATCTTTTGTAGACAGCTGTTCTGAAGAAAGAGACCCAGGCATCTGAAATCAACTTCTCCTTTGACTATCACACTGCATTTCAATAGAACAAAAGGCTGATCGACTGGCGCCTCCTGTTTCACCTTCTTGTAGGTGGCAGGCTTGGTCTTGGGGAAACTCTCCCGAAGACACTATTTTTACTTAAAACAAGATCAAACCAGAAACCTTTCCACATGTGAGTCCTAAAACTGTAAAACCGAAACCCTTTCATGTGTGATTTCTGAAGCTGTAAACCGAGACCCTTTTCATATGTGATTTCTAAGGCTGTAAACCTAAGATTGTTCCACGTGTAATAACTAAAGTGTAAGCCTATATAAAGGCAGAACCTTCCTTTGTTAGACGAGCTGAATTTGGACAGGTTATTCCTCAGCTCTTGGCTGTAATAATAAACCCTTTCCTTTCCCATTCAGTGTTCGGGAGCTCTGTTTCTCACGGCCGCTCCTGCTACATACAGATCCACCCCTTCAAAACAGGTTCTATGTCAGATTCATTTGGGAAACCTTAGCTCTTGTGTGCCATAGCTAACCCAGAGTTAGAACCTAAGCAAAACCATCTTAAACCCTGTACCTTGCAAGCACCAAGAAAACCGCTTGTTTTCCAAAAATAAGTTGTAACTGCTGCCCCATTTCCTTGTGATAACTCTTTGCTGCCCCGTTTTCCTTGCAATAACTGCCGACCTTGGCTTCTGTAAATAAAAATAGCTAGCTTGCTGTAAAGTTGCTTGCCCTGCATCCCCTCAACCTCTTGGTCCTAAAACCAGGATGTGGTTTTTCAGTTTAAAAACCCTGCTCCCCCTGAGCTCAGGGCCATGGATTGGAGAGATGTGAGTCCTCTGGCCGCTGGCAATAAAGACCCTGCAATTTGGCATACTTTTGTCTTGGTGTTAATTTTTTTATACTTTATCTGGTACAACACTTGCATCTCTGGTTTGAAGATTTATAAAGTGGTTAGATTTCTAAAAATTCTTAGAACCTTTGGTGGGGCCAGACAACTGTTTTAGTTTCTGGAGGCATACCCGCCTGGGTTTCAGACTAAGCTCTGTTTTACCGGCTGTGTGGCTTTCAGCCATGCATTTAATTCCTTGGACCTTCATTGCTTCACACATGAAATGAGGACACTTACTTTACTTTCCTCATTGAATTACGGTTAAAAATAAATGAGAAAAATTTTCAGGTGGGCTTCGATATAAGTATTCAAACATAGCAACAAGTAGTAGTAGTAATAGTAATGTTAGTGAGTTCATCAGTACAGGTATTGATCGACTTACGACCTATGCAACTTACGACCATTCGACTTTACGACCACAATCGCTAGCCACGACTGCTCCATGTCTGGCAGCGCAAAGGTTGCCCAGCTGGGAGTAAAACAGTGCGGACCAGCTTCCGGCAGGACTAACATCTCTGCGTGCGCCATTTCAACTGTTATCCCAGGACTCGGTACAGCAATTTGTGTTTTGTGTCTTGGATATTTTTCATCAAACCCCTCCCAATAAACTTCTTACACATTTCGAAGCAATGGACCCAAACATCGAACGATTTGCAAGGATTGAATGGATGGCGCACCATGTGTTTTGTCCGTATCGTGAAATTTATGAAGAAAAAAAGAAACATACAATTCAGACAAAGCTCACCATGTTCATGAAAAAACCAACTCCGGTAACCCCAACTGCTGCCTCAGATGACGACGTCAACCATCCGCAGCCAAGCACCAGCAGCCAATAAAATGTTTCGTACATGTTTATATATTTTGATATGTTTTGCAATTGGGAAAATGTTTCCTATGGTATTTTTTACACCTGTATTTTGTATTTTTGCATGCACCTGTATTTTGTAATTTTGTATGTTTTGCAAATATTAAACCAGTTGTACTGGTAATGCAGTGTTTTACTTAAACCTGACGAATGTAAAAATAAACAAAATGGTGTAGAGATGATACAAATGGCATAAAATGAACAAAGAAAATTATGATATATAACAATAATGAAAGAAAATTATGATAAAATATGACTTAAAGATTTTTATAACATTATTTCACAGTACTGTACATATAGCCTACTCAACTTATGACCAAACCGTGTTACGACTGGTCTGTCGGAACCAATCATGGTCGTAAGTCGAGCACTAGCTGTATTGTCTTCATTATCATTGCTCGCTTAATTTAGCATAATATAACCCAGTTTCCCAAACCAACTTGAGCAAATCACCCTCTGACTGTAGCACATGTTAAGATCACATGGAAATGGTATACCGTGTTCAGATGTCATACTTGGGAAAGTCTGACCTGATTTTTCTCTCTCATAGAAGGGAATGGGTCTCAAGAACAGAGTTTCTTCAACCTCAGTCACCTGTGAATTTTGTTGAAATGCACATTCTGACTTAGGCAGTCAGAGGTAGAGCCCAGAGTTTTGCATTTTTAACAAATTCCTAGGTAGTGCTGATGCTGCCGTAGCTGGTTATTATTTCCTGGTTCCTGCTTTAATTTACTAGGCATGAGATAGGCTTGATTCACTTGATATTAGACAAATAGATGGGTTTTGTTTTTGTTTTGTTTTGTTTTTATAACTGTTGCTCCTACAAAATTGAACCTCTGGCCCTGGGAATTAGAGTTGGAGGGTAGGGTTTGATACGTGGATTAAAATCAAGGGAATAAGCCACTCTGAGCAGCTGCATAACTTTAAAGGTTTGGGGAAGTACAAGGGGGTCACAAAAAGGAGAGGAAAGAGGTGCCCTGAAGACAGCTTGCAACCAGCGTGTCATATTTCCCTGAATGTTCAGCTTTCATTTTAAGAAAAAAAACCCGTATGCCTTCCAACACTCACCACACACCCTTCCCTGTGAGCAGTTCCATCACAACAGTGCTTAAAGTATCCATCTCACAGTCACTTAAAAAGCAGTAGATAGTATGCATTCTCTGCATTATTCTAAAAATCACAGTAATAATTAATGTATAACTTTCCAGAAACTGAGATCATTCCCTTCAACATTCAGAAGATAAAATCTAGCAATTTCCTTACGTTGTGTCATGATGGCCTTTCCCACTTGCACATGGAAAGCCATGGTCATGATGTGCACCTGTGTATAAACATGAACGCAAACTGCTGTGATTTTTGTAGAAAAAATTTACTAAACACAAACAAACAAAAAAAAAACTGATGGCACAGTCATTTTTTTTTCTGCCTAACTTGCAAAGCAAAAACGAAAAAAATATATAGAAAAAAATGATTATTTCAGAATTAAACACCTAGGCTTTGTGCATTGCTCTTTTCTCTTTTAAATCTGAGATCAGTGACATTCCTGCAGTGCTCTGGTAGCTACCAGTGGTAAACTCATCCCTCTGATCCAAATATGTCAATTAGTCTAACATCTGTTTCTTTAGAACATGCTAAGGTATTTTCCTCGTAATTTCTCAAAGCTAGAAGAATACCCTTCACACACGCTCTCTGCCACACAACCTCCTCCCCTCATGTTTTCCAAGACCTGGTGAGGCTGTAACACATGGTGACAAGGAGTAGTCTCTAGGGTTGGACAGAACAGAGTCCCAGTGGCTCCTCTCTAGTTATATGACACGTTACTTCATGGCAGTAAGCCTGAATTCCCTCATCTATAAAACAACAGTAATAATACAGCCCCCATCTTAGTGTTTCTCCAACTATGACAAGTTCACTAGTGAAACAGTATTCGCTGCCTGTGGACAGAAGTCATTTATCAAGTCAAAAATATATTGACTGAAATGTCACTGTAATGAAATGATACAGAGACTTTATTTAACAAATGCTTTCAAACTCAAAATCTAGTCAAAGAAAGAAGGGAAGAAGGAAAAGAGAGGAAAATGTTTACTAAGTGGCTAACCTGTCGCTCACATAACCTCATTTTTATTTATTCTCATAACATTTTGATTAAAACAGCACTAATATCCTTTCTTCCTTCTTTCCTTACATCTTTTTTTCTTTCTTCCCCTTCTTCCTTTTTCCCTTCTTTCTTTCCTTCCTTCTTCTTTCCATTTATTTCTTTACCTTCTTTTTTTCATCAGAGAGTTTTGAGACCAAATGAGACAAGTAACTATAGAGGTCCTAAAACTAATAAAACTTGGTGTCAGAGGTACACGCAAGTGTGTAGAAAATTCAGAGCCCATGCTCTGTTTACCAGCTCACATTGCATACTAAGTAAAGACACATTCCTGTATGTCATGTGATGGACCAATGGGACTCCAAGGGAAGTCATTTCTGCTCCATCTATACATGTACTTAACTGCCAGGCTCCTGAGGATCAGCTCCTTCTAGTAGGAAGTATTTGGGACCCCAAAGGAATTTCTGTAATGATCTTTCATTTTTTATAGAAAGGAGATGTTGACACTAAATACAATGAAACCCAACAATTCTGCATAAGGACCAAGGGGTCTAGAACGGTAATCAAAATGGCAGAGTGAGACAGGGAAGCCTTTTAAAAAGAAGTGAATGTTGTACAAGGAATGTGCTAATTGGCCCTGGAGCGTAACTGACCAATAACAGCAACTGACTTGGAAAGACCAGAGGGCCTCACCCTTCAATCCCGCAAGAGCTTTAACATGCATCTTCTTGACAGACTGGCACAGCCAATTAACTTTCCACTCTGCTCCATGAGATGTGATTGCACTAACTATAATAGAAGAAAGGAAGCCAGCCTTTAATCATCTACTCGATGTCAGGTAATATATACTATGCTACTTACATTGTTTTAATTAATCCTCATAATTCCCTTATTAAAATAAATCCTGCCATTTCTGTTTTACAAAAAAAGACACAAACTCAGTGATATTGTGACATGCCCTAAGTTTTACAAGTCACGGGCCAATATTTAGATCCAAATTTCTTGAGCTCAAGAGCCTTTATTATTTTCATTACATCATTGCATCAAAAACTAGTTGTGATCTTTCACATAAGAGTGAGACATCGTTGATTTGCATCTGAAGCCATGTGCTACCGAGTTTGAGACCAGCTGAGTTTGAGCCATCTGCCTATGCATACATGGTTCCCTGCTCTGGTACCAAGAACTGACTATCAGCTTAGGGAATAATCTGAGCCTTGGGAGGAAAGTTTTCTTTGGACCAGAGTTTCCCAAAAGTCAATTGTCTATAAACCTTCTTCATTTTTTTCTAACCATATACTCATACCAACTGTACCATTATTTCTATGTTATTGTTTCTTTTTTTAGCTCAAATCATTATGTTTTAAAAGCACACTTTATATCATCAGCACAAATAGAATACCAGCATTAATTAATTAATTTCATGTTAATTAAAATCTGAGTACCTCTTGTATTATTATCAGTATCTTCAGGAAAATGTTTACCAAGTTTTAGAAAATACTGTTCTAGCCAAAGCCAACTCACATTACCAATAAATCTCAACTATTATTTGAATCTCATATTAATGGAGCTGCTCACCTGGTATAATTCAGTGTTCTAGAATGTAATCCTATTTGGGATCTCTGCCCTTTTTCGTCTTATTTTGTTTTTAATTAACACATAATAAGTTTACATAGTTATGGGGTACAGGGTGATGTTTTGATGCATGTAATGATCAAATCACTGTACTATGTACCACTTTTAAATCACATTTTAGATTCTGAGCTCATGATAAAGATCTTTTCTTTTTCTTTTTCTTT
>NW_016107854.1:235533-236993 GCF_001604975.1 Cebus imitator
AGGAGAATTGCCTGAACCCAGGAGGCAGAGGTTGCGGTGAGCCGAGATCACGCCATTGCACTCCAGCCCGGGTAACAAGAGTGAAACTCCGTCTCAAAAAAAAAAAAAAAATTGACTCATTTAACACGTATGATTCACGCAGTTGTGCAATTACTGCCACAATATCTTCATCTTCATCGCTCCAAAAAACCCTGTGCCATGCCATTTCATAGTCATCGTCATTCTCCCGTCTCCCGCAGCCCTAGGCAACTGCTACTGTACTTTCTGACTCTACAGGTTAGCCTATTCTAGATATTTAATATAAGTTGAATCATACCATCTGTGACCTTTTGTGACTGGCTGCTTATACTTAATGTTTTTAAGGATCATCCATGTTGTAGAATGTATCAGTACTTCATTCCTTTTTATTGCTGAATAATATTTTGTTGTATGGAAATTATACATTTTGTTTATCTACTTGTCAGTTGGTGGGCGTTTGAGTTGTTTCTACTCATTGGCTGTTATGAATAATGCTGTTATAAACATTCCTGTAAAAATGTTTATGTGTATGTATGTTTTCATGTCTTTTGAGTTTGTGTCTAGGGGTGGAATTGCCGGTATGATGAACAGCTTTAACGTGTGTGGGGTTCTGTTTTAAATTATCTTTTTGACCTCAATTTAATGACTCTAAGAAATGATACTATTCCTTCACTCATTTATTATAAAACTAGCCAAACAAGTCCTGCAAATTTATCTCAGAGGGGTATTTCAAGACAGAAATGATATCATAATCATAGATAGAGACTAAAGAATTTGGGTTCTGCCACCAGCTAGCAAAATGTTCATGAGCAAATGACTTTACCTGCTAGCCTCCATTATCCTTATTTGGAAAATGAAAGAATTAGATTTATCATTGCCTGACATCTTCCTTCACTTTAATACTCCGTAATTTTATAAGCATATGTGAAAGCATTTTGACAAGTTAAAGGTAGTTTTAAAATATAAACCATCATTATCACATATTGCCTCCTTGCTGAGAAATGGCTGTGTCCTATGGTGAAATACCATCAGCATTCAATCTTAAGGAAAAGTATGCCCAAAATAGACCATATTCTCAAAAAACAAGACCATATTCTTATGTAATTCTCAGGTGCTTATGGGACCTCTCAAAGGATGGGAAGATATATGTATTTTTCTCTATGTAATTCTACTTTCTTAGGAAAAAAAACACTGTAAGGAGAATCCATGTGTTACACCTAAGCAATACATTTGCAGCACTTCCCTGGCAACATAACTGGCTCTGGAAAGGAACCCTGAATTATGTCCTCTGGGGTAGCTGGAATCACAGTGAAATTGTCACACAGAGAACTGAGTGGAGGCTTGGAGAAAATGAGCACTCTAGCACAAGAAATTTTAAAAAGGGCCTGGCGCGGTGGCTCAAGCCTGTAATCCCAGCACTTTGGGAGGCCGAGGCGGGTGGA
>NW_016107854.1:239764-262428 GCF_001604975.1 Cebus imitator
AAAAAAAAAAAAAGAAATTTTAAAAGGTACAATTAACTGTATGATAAACACAAATAATACACTTTTAGCAAAATATATCAGTATGATTAAGCTTGGAAATCCCAGGTAGTTCAGTTTCTTGAGTATTCCCAGTTCACATAGGAAATACATTGAGGTACACTATCTATCTATATAGTGCCACCAGCAATTTAAAACTAGATACGATTGTCCCTCATGGTTCTGTGGGTTTACTAGACTCAGTTGTTCTGAGGTTCCAAGCTAAGTTTCCTTATGGGGTTACTCTCAGATAGTTGGAATTATCATCATCAGAATGTCAGATATCCTAGATGGCTTGAGAGCTAGCCACTCAGTCTGTGTTAATACTTTAGTTCAAGAGAATTTATTACATGCCTTTGGCACTTAAAAATTTACAAATTGATGTGTATCTTTTTTTTTTTTTACATCTTTAGATCATCAGGTTAGTCCTGTCAAATAAACAAATCAAGAATGACAAAACAGATTCAAACATGCTAATGGTTACCCAAAACAGCATGGCTATGCCTGGTAGAAAAAGCACCCCAGATTATCCTATTCTTGGCCCGGTATTCTTTTCATTATACCATGTCACTTCTCTGATTCTATGCAACCATAATCTATTACCGAAAATTTAAATAAAATTGCTTTGACTTTTTGTACTAAAACTTGCTTCCCAGTAATGGGGAATAATTGATCCTTATGCAGTCCTCTACAATCCAGAGTAAGTCAAATCTATCTTATACCTGGGAGCTCTTCAAATGTTTGAAAACTCTGTTGTCTTCTAAGATATCGCTTTCTTCCGTTTCTCAATTATCTTTATGAATTCTTTTTCTCTCCTTGGCCTATGAATATTGGTCAATATATTTTTAACATCTATATTATTTTGATTAATCCAAAATGAGATTTGGGGTTGGGTTCATATCATTACTTTACAGCAACAACTGTGTTGCTTTCCTGTACCCTATTGTCTTCCTTCAGGGTGATGAGATGAGACGCAGATATTGCTTGCATGTGCAAATGATTTTTTGTTCTTTAGCACTAAGAGAGAGTAATCCTGAAGTTATGAATCTAGGAGATTATGTAGGAACTGCTATATAGCTGCTATTCTTCCCACCAAAGAGATAGCTAAACGTTTGCTCTCTAATATTTTACAGTATTTTAAGTTGTAAACTAATTACTCCAGAGATTTTATCTCCTTCTGAAATAGAGACATAGCTACTGGAGAGAGAGCTATATTTATATATATTTATATTTATATTATATATATATATTTATATTATATATATATATATATATATATATATATATAGAGAGAGAGAGAGAGAGAGAGAGAGAAAGCTTTTAATATTTCTGGAAATCTCCATCCAATCACCCTTTAATTGCCAGTATTTGTTATTTTACTTAGTTTTTTTTTTCTTTTTTTTTGCTGGGGTTATAATTCTGTAAAAATGTAAAAATATTGTCTCTAGTTCCACATTAGCGTGCTCAGTGGTTAAGCCTTCAGTTCACTGGTCATCTCATCTCATGCACTAAAATCTGCCAAGTAATTTTCATGCACCGAATAGTACATCTTATAGATGCTGTTGAATTCTCAGTCTCTCAGCAAAAACTATTCCTTCAGCTTCAGATTTCCAATGTAAATTTCAAGTTGACATCTCTATGACAATATCTTTTGGGCATCTAAAACCCAGTGTGCTCAAAAATAAACCATCTTCCTTCTCTTCTTAAACCATTCATCCTCATGTTTAGATACTTATATATTAGGACCCTACAGTCAAGAACATAAAGAGCTGGATAATCACATTAGTCTTTTCCAATTCACCACCATGGCTTTCCTTCCTTTAAAAAAAAAAAATCTCCTTAGTACCTACTATGTTTTAGGCACTAACAAGCCAGCACTGAACAAAGCAATCAAATTCCCTGCTCACAAGGAGGGTAGAGAGACAGGCAATTAACAGGTAAGTAAATGATTATATAACAGGTGAATTAAATATTAAAAAGAAAATAATAAAGAGATTAAGGTATTTCTATTAACTATATTACCAGTCATATTAGAAAATATCAGTTTTGATATCTGACGTAAGGTTTGACTTCTGAAAGAGAACAGCTGAGTCACAGAAAAAAGCAAAGACTTTCAATTTATCAGCACGGATTAAACTTTCCTTAAAAATATGATTCTCACCCAGATATAAAGCAAGATAGAGATGCTTGTGCTTTGAAAGAGCCAGGGTCTGACTCCACCTTCTTTCCCCCATCAGTTCTAGTGCTCATCTCAAAACGAAAGTGGTCTCTTGCATCCTTGAATCCTTGAGTGTCAGTGTAGTATAGGAAGCTAAAGAAATAGGAAAAGAGGTGAGAACAGAGTAGTTTGAGGCTTATAGTTTTTCACGCAATTGCTTTGAAGAAATGAGAATTACTGCTTGCTTTATGTTGTGCAGAAAATAACTACATATGAGTGTGTGCTTTTGTAGCCTTGAAAAATCCTTCATGCCTGGGTCTATTTCCTAGATTGATATTTCCTTGTCCTAGAATCTGAACATCAATAGTTTCTGACATTTTCTTTTTTTGAGACGGAGTTTCGCTCTTGTTACCCAGGCTGGAGTGCAATGGCACAATCTCGGCTCACCACAACCTCCGCCTCCTGGGTTCAGGCAATTCTCCTGCCTCAGCCTCCTGAGTAACTGGGATTACAGGCATGCACCACCATGCCCAGCTAATTTTTCTGTATTTTTAGTAGAGACGGGGTTTCACCATGTTGACCAGGATGGTCTCGATCTCTTGACCTCGTGATCCACCCGCCTCGGCCTCCCAAAGTGCTGGGATTACAGGTGTGAGCCACCGTGCCCGGCCTAGTTTCTGACATTTTCTTTAAAACATTGAGGCATCTTAAAGTCTAATCTATTTTGCTTCCTCCTGAATTGGATTCTGCCCACTGTGAGAACTGTACATGAGATAAGAGGGGAATTTGGTGAGAGATTTTCTCCACTCACGGTTCAAACAACTTTTATAAACAGTATTAATGTATGCACTTAATTGACATTAATCAGAAGAGAAATAAAGTAAGTTGAAAACTTAAAAAAAATAGTTGGCCATGTTGATAATACGTAGTCAATATCTGAATGTCCTCATAAAAATGAATTTTTTCTTTACAAACAGTATACCATGAGATTTATGCAACAGGGATTTCTGGCCTGAGGAAATTGGTACAAGAGAATTTTCTACAGAGATATACCCATATCTAAAAGAATAGGAATGCAGAAAGAAAACAACATGCAGACACAACACTGCAAGATAATTTTATCTCAGTAAGATCAAAATGTTTCTGTGAAGCTGCTACAGCTTCCCTTCTCAGAATATATTGCTTAGTCTTAAATGCCGAACCACCAAAAAAAAAAAAAAATTATGGAGAAAATAGAGGAATCCAAAATAAGCCTGTTAAGTAAGGATTCATAGGAAATGCAAAGAGCAAAATCATAAGGTATATTTTTCTTTTATTTTCCACTAAATTTTATTCCTGAGTTTAGATGTCTCCTCTCATATAGATAATTCAACTTTTTAAATTCAAAGCCAGTTTTATTGTAGTAAATATTTTTGGAATTCAAATTCAACAATCAGTGTGACCCACAACAGAGATCAAGAAAGAAACCTATACTTCCATCCCCAACTGGCAACAATGAGATACCCCTTCCCCACTCAGGTGGAGTCAAAGGCCTAGTGAAAAAACTAGAATTTTATGATTAGCCAATGGTAATAAGGTCACCTCCACTGCATTGTCAGTAGAGACCACATGAAATGTTAGAATTTCTAACCCTACTCAGTGGTACTAAAAGACTATTTACTAAGGAACCTGGGTCCTTACTGTCAACCACCTGACAGTATTCATGAACGACCTGCCTTTCTACTGCTGAGTGTTGTCAGAGAAATAGAGCTAAAACAGTCGGTATAACTAAAATCTAGAGTAATAGCACAAAAACCATGTTTCAGGAAAAATGATTTTTTAAATTATGCTTAAGTTCTGGTATACATGTGCAGAATGTGCAGATTTATTACATAGGTATACATGTGCCATGGTGGTTTGCTGCACCTGTCAACCCATCATCTACATTAGGTATTTCTCCTAAGGCTATTCCTCCGCTTACCCCCCACCCCCCAACAAGCCCCAATGCGTGATGTTCCTCTCCCTGTGCCATCTTCTCATTGTTCAACTCCCACTTAGGAGTGAGAACATGTGGTGTTTGTTTTTCTGTTTCTGTGCTAGTTTGAGGAGAATGATGGCTTCCAGCTTCATTCATGTCCCTGCAAAGGACATAAACTCATTGCTTTTTATGGCTGCATAGTATTTCATAGGGTATATGTGCCACATTTTCTTTATCCAGTCTATCATTTATGGGCATTTGGATTGGTTCCAAGTCTTTGCTATTGTGAATCGTGCTGTAGTAAACATACATGTGCATGCATCTTTATAATAGAATGATTTCTAATCTTTTGGGTATATACCCAGTAATGAGATTGCTGGGTCAAATGATATTTCTAGTTCTAGATCCTTGAGGAATCACCACAGCGGTTGAACTAATTTACACTCCCCACTTTGTAAAAATGTTCCTATTTCTCCATATCCTCTCCAGCATCTGTTGTTTTCTAATAAAAATGATTTTTTATACCAAGAACCAAAAAAACTCAAACAAAATGAAAAGATACAAACAATAGATTACAATACCAAGATGACAAGGATGTTAAAATTATTAAGAAAAGTCTTACATAAATAATCTTAGCTTCTACCTCAAAAACCTAGAAAAAAAGGAGAGCAAAATAAACCCAAAGTAAGCAGAAGGAAGATACAATAAAGATAAGAGCAGAAATCAATGGAATTAAAAATTCTTTGTAAGATCTTAAATGTTGTGTAAAATTTAGCCAATGGAAGGGAAGAAGTAGAAGTTACCTCAGCATTCTGTTTGGTAACCTCTTGCTTGCAAGAAACAAAAATTCACTTAAATAAATGCCCAAAAAAAGGAAGTTATTGGAAAGGGAGAGGTGAATCCAGGTGAATCCTACCTGCAGCAGGTAGAGAGAACCTCATGGAAAACTGAATGCTATCATCTACCCTCCCACTGCTACATGGGCCCCAGGGGCTACATCTAATTCTGTTTGCATACCTACTCAGCTCTCTTAATTTTCATAGCACCTTTACTTTCTCTGCTTCCTAGTGAGTTTGGTCCATGAGGCTCATTGGCATGCTTTGGCACCAACTCCAGCCCTGAATATATTCATTTTATATCTGGACTCATCATAGCTAACTAATTCAATCCCTGAATTCAAATTTCAAATTTCACAGAAGAATTTGCTAGTTTAAGTCAGATGTCCACTTGGTCCAGTTAACTGTGACTGGGTAAGGCAGAGTCATAAAAAAACACAACAAAACAAAACAAAACAAAAAACAGATAATAACAGATTCTGAGAAATGAAACTGAAACAATAGGTAAACCATTCTGACAGAAAATATACAGCTTAAATGAAGTAACTCAATGGTCACAAATTTTGAGGTACTTAGACAATTAAAATACTTCACCATGGTGTCATGGTATATAACCTGACCTCCAAACTCTTTGGCAAGTTCAAATCACCTGAGAAACCTTTAATATTTTCAATAACCAGAGCACACCTCAAGACAAATTAAATCACAATATCTGGAGTTAGGGCATAGGAATCAGGTAATTCCACAGGTAATTCCAATATGCATACAATTTGAAAAAAAACAAAACAAAACACTTACATAGAGAGGAGTGATTCTCAAATTTTGCTGCACATTAGAATAACCTAGGGAGCTTTAAAAATTCCATTGCTTAGCCAGTATCCCATACCAATTATATCAGAAGTTCTAAGGTAGGACCCAGGTGTGAGTAATTTTTTTTTTTTTTTTTTTGAGACAGAGTCTCACTCTGTTGCCAGGCACCAGGCTGGAGTGCAGGGGCACAATCTCGGTTCACTGCAACCTCTGCCTCCTGGGTTCAAGCAATTTTCCTGCCTCAGCCTCCCAAGTAGCTGGGACTACAGGCGCATGCTACCATGCTCAGCTAATTTTTGTATTTTTATTAGAGATGGGGTTTCACCATGTTGGCCAGGATGGTATCAATCTCTTGACCTCGTGATCCACCCACCTCGGCCTTCCAAAGTGCTGGGATTACAGGCTTGAGCCACTGCATCTGGCCAGTGTCAGTAATTTTTAAAGTTCCTTAGGTGATTCCAATGCACAGCAAAATTTGAGAATAGTGGTTTAGAGTACAAGAGAACAGAACAGAGAGCAAATGAGAAAAATAATAAGGCTCATATATTTGGCAAGGAGAGGACAAAAAGTATTTATTTACCATAAAAGATGAGAGGAGAAAAGGAAAAAGAAAAAGAATAGAAAAAGTGAAGCCACTTAAGAAATGCATAGAAGGTAGCATATAAGTTATCAATGGAATAATATTTGCCTTTGAGAAACATTACCCTATTAATGATGAGACAGAATCTCCCAAATGTAGACTTTCATATCCTATGGGATAATTACTTCCAGTGATTGCTTAAAAAAAATTGACTTCAGCTTTCAGAGTCTCTGACTTAGTTTGAGATGATGACTAGAGATTTGCATTTTTCTTATTGCTCCAGGTGAATTTTATGCATGAATGGCTTGAAAATCACTGAACTGGAAAAAGTTCATACTGGAGGTAAATATACTATTTCAGGTTATTTCAATCAACCAGGTGAGGAAGAATGGAAGCCTATAAAAAGCCAGTTGAAGTAGATTGGAGGTACAAGTTTAGGAGGTAGAATTTTCAGGACATAGTGACATGATTAGCTCAGGGAAAATATGAAAGAGGAAGATGTCAAAGGTAGCTCGTATTCTGTGACTTCGATGTTGGATGGATGTTAGTGCTTAGATTGAAGATGATATAAGAAGATCTAGACTGTGGTCTGAGGATGGAAGATGCAGTAGAATGAATCCAGTATTTACGGTGCGTAATATATGGCACAATTTTAACAAATACTAATTAAATGAATATTCTTAGCTATGTTGAGTTCAAAGCCCTAGAGTGGTATCTAAATATAATCTAATATATGGGTTAAAGTTCAAAAGGAGAGGTATAGGCCAGAGCACTAGGATAATCATTAGCAATTAGTGGTAGAAACAAAAACTGTACTATTCAAATCTTGATCTATAATGTAATATGAGTAAGCCAAATGTAGAAGACAATACACATGAACTAAGAAGCATGAAGATGAAGATTCCACAAACAAAAGGAGAGCCTACTGGGGTTAACTTTGCATACACAAACCAGTTCTCAATGTCTCTTCATAGTGCAGTTAAAAGCTCAATGTCCATCATCCAACTGAGGCAACGTGGTAACCCTAGAAGACGCCTCACTGGTCCATCACTGCGGTCCTTCGTGGCCTTTCTTGACACCAAGCTTAAACAGCAGTACTCCTCACTTGAATTCTGAAGCTCATGCCACTTAGGGCAATCTGACCTTAACCATCCATACTCCAAGAACTGTGTAATTTCCCTTTTCAATTGTGGAAACCAAAAGGGTCATTTTTTGCCAACTTTGAGGGAGAGCATAGAGTTATCTACCCATTATCCTAAGAGCTACTACTATCTTATTTGTCTTCAGGAAGCCCTTTCTATTTCCTACCCTGATCTGAGGGAGGAAAATACTGACAGCACCCTAAAGGTGATCTGCCTTCCCAAGGGTGACCAAGGTAATAAATATTTCTCTTAACTCTCTGGCTGCAGCAGGGATCCTAAAACTATTATCTGCTAAATTATCAGTCCAGTATCCTGTTTGAAACAGACCTCATAACCTACAAGAAAATTACTTCGAGTGCTTGCCTTAAAAAAAAAAAAGACTTTAACTTTCAGAGATTCCTCTGCCTATCAGCTCTTTTGCAATTAAAGTAACAATAATTTATTTTCTCAACTCTCTCTACAGAAAACCATGAACACTATGACTGAATTTAACTATTCGGACCCAATAAGCCATTCAGCAAATTAAACACACTTTGAGGTTTTGAAAACAGAACGAAAGATTGTAGAAAGGCCATAGAATAGGCTTTATTATGCTAATTCAAAATAAAATTAAAGATGTGTAAAGAAACAAGTTGATCCCTTACCTGAGAATAACGAAGTAAGGGAATGTTGCAGAAATAATCTATAAAGTGCACAAGATTATTTGTGCCATCTGTTGGAAATTAACATGATTCCTTGAAGATGCATAGCTATCCAAGGCCAGGTTCCTTTTGCAGAAGTGAACTTTTAATCCCATCAACAGCATTCAGAACAGAATATCATTATTCATACTCTAATCTGACCTGATCTGGAGGTTTGCTTCCAATATGACGTAATCTCAGCCATGAGACAAGTCTGTTTGCCGAAATCACCAGTTAAATAAAAAGTGAAGAGAAACGGTAGGCTTGTGCAGCTTCCAAGTCTGTTATAAACTGTCCCAAACTAATCTGGTCTTTCTACATGATTCTTTCTGGTGAATGTTCAAGCCCCCAATGATTAATGAGCTTGCTACCATGTGGCATGTTATAATGTTATAATGTAAGAAGGCTCAGACACAAACTTATCAACACATACAAACATTTACTATCAGGCAAGTACAAAGCATTCATGTGACATCCTCATTCTTTGTCATCATCAACAATCACAAGCACCGTTCATGAAAGTTTTTAATCCAAAGCAAATGTGGATGGTACAGCAGATTGACAGGAGGTCCAGCTAAACTTGTAGTCAGATCAGATGTCAGTATCTTTGTTAAGTTTGGGGCCATATACCAAATGAGTTCTAGATTGATTTTTGTGGTGCCACGTCAAAAACTGCAGTATTTTTAATCAATCACGTTTGGTCATTACTCATTTCACCAATGCAGGTATGATTTCTAATATCTCTTATGCTAATTAAAAACTGTCTAGTGCAGTGCTACCCAAATTAAATATTTACAGAATCCTCTGGGGGTCTTGTTAAAATACAGACTCATAAGTTCTGGGTTGTGAACCCGAAATTTTACATTTTTAATGTTGATGATAATGTCCATGCTCTAGTCTCTGGACCACACTCTGAGTAGCAAGAAGCTAGTGCATATTTAGACAATGATACTGAAGTGCCTGCTTGAGCCTCCTCTGAGGTGTATATTCCTGAGTAGCGTCTTTAAAATGCTCACTTATCTCTTCTGGAATGTAGATTTGAAGAGGATATGTCAAATGTTAAACAGTTATTTTGCTATAAACTTAATTTTCTCACATACATGTATCAAACAGCTTTTGCTGATGTATTTTAGCTTTATTAACAGACTTGCAACTAAAAGTAATGTTCCTACCCATTGCTATTGGAACCATATATTAATTGACAGTACAATGTTTAGCATACAGCAACATTAAACACAACAGGCTCCTTTGATAACAATGTGTGTTGTGTGTGCTACTTGCATCCAATCTAATTAGATGACATTTTATCCCAGCCAACTAAAGATTAATATATACACTTACACAATATAATCTCTTAAAATACGAGTGCTTTGGTTTGTTAGTAAGAAGCTACAGTAGGATCTATTTCTACCATTGGGCATGTAATGACACACAAAAAAATACATATATACTACAAATTTACTAGACAGTATGAATCAGTTTGGTGGCAATGGACAAAGATTCTGAAGATACGAGGATGTAGGCCTCACCGATGTGTGTGTGCTTGGATGTGGGCTTGGGGAACAGCCACTCCTTGCATTTTGCTCTAATGGTTTACTTGAAGTCTAATATTTTCAATATAATTTTTTCTTAAATTATCTTTTCTGAACCTTTTGGGTTCTCTAGAACGTATTGGTTTGGCAAGAAACTTGACAGATAAATCACATTACTAGAGTCATTCTTACAACCCACTTTTGTAGCTGCCATGTAGATACGAGAAATGTCCTAGGATTCAACTTGAATATATATGTCTGGGCCCTGAGAAAAAAGATTGAAGAGAAAGTATGGCTGTTATTAATACCCTGGTTGAACCATTTAATATTGTGTTAGGCTGCATGTAATTGTAACCTTACTACTGTGAATAAACCAAGGAGGGATTAATAAAAAAATATAGTGCTGCAGGGCTATATAATTCCTGAGGGCCTTCTTCATATCACAGCCCTTAAGATTCTGCTACAGCTCTTAGAATTGGTCTTTCTGTAGATACAGTGTGGACAGAGCCCCTTCCATGTGGTGGTGTTGACATAAGCAGGCAGTTAAGGCTGGTATGGCTCCTGAGTTCCCTTTTCCTGTTCTGCATCCTTAGAACATGCATTTCTTCTTATTGCAAAGGTGATCCCTGCAACCCTAGGAACTCCGTCCACATTTTCAATAGTGATATAGCAGAAGGGCAATCAATAGAGAGCCTTTTCCTCTAAAGTCTTTGGCTTTGGGACTGAGAGAGGGACAACCAGTCCAGGAATGTATTGCACGGTTAGAACTGAATTGTATTTTCTCCTGTAGCTGCAAGGGTCTGGAAAAATAAGGATGGGATTACCCAGAAAAAAATCGGGATTCTATTAGCAACAAACAGGGCAGTAGGAATATCGGATAGCAATTGGCAGTGCTCACTCTACCCAATAACCTTAATTCAGACATTGTCCCAAGAGACTGAGGAAGAGGAGGGCCTGAAGAATATGCACCTCATACATAGTCTAGAATGCTCTAATTTACCATCTGTCATCTTTTATATTTTATATATTTGTTTTATATATCTCTTTCCCATTTTAAAACAAGTTTGATGTAAGCAGAGGTTGTTGTTGTTCTTGTTGTTAAATTTTCTATTTCCCAATTCTTAGAACAGTGACTGGTACAAAGGAGGTAAATAATATTTGTTACATGAGGAAACGAATAGTCATCCAAGCTAGGGAATAAGTAGATCCAAGTTCTACCTAGCAACAGGTGGAAATGAAATAAAAGAGGAGATAAATATGTGCTGCCAAAATTAGAATTTTAAAAAGAAATTTTCAAAAACGGATCCATGGATTAGTTGCATGGCATCACAGCTAACATTAAAGGGTTCTGCAAGGACTTCATAGTTAAAAAAAAATCAGGAAGTAAAACTAAAAACGACAAAATTTTTCCTACAACCGATGGTACTTAAAGAGCAATTCCTTACAAGAGGGCTCTAGCAAAACATACAGATTTAGAACTGGCCACCAGGAGGAGCTACTGAGAGCTTCTGCTTTTCCAAAGGTGTCAGAAGAAGCAGATGTCTGCCAGCCAAAAAGACAATTTGATTTTGGAGATTTCTGTAGTTCTTTGCTATTCCCAAGTGATCACTTTCACAAGATAAGAACATTGGCTCAGATTTTCTATTTTGCATGAGTAGGGAGACTTTAGGGGTTAGTATCCATTATGTATTATATGTTGCTGAAAAGAGAATATCACTTTTTCATTGGCAAAAATGATCTGAGGGTCAGTGAGGCCAGGGGAGGGAAGGCCTTGGAGGAAAGAAGAAAGTTAGAAACAGTAGGTGAAGATTTCTTTTGCAGATGACGCACATTAACAATTTGGCCCTGTTTCATAGCATAGGAAGTGACTGAAGAAGTAAAGAAACAGCATGCTAAGCTACTTACAGGTAGAGTATAAGATGTGGCAACCTAATGATCTACCAGGTGAAAATGATTGAAATCAAAATCTTCCGTAATATGAATTATCTATTAATTATTCATAACGGATACTAATAATTATCGCAGTTTTGCTCTGGGAATTACCTTAAAATAATTAATTGCAAAGATATGAGATACAAGGGTAAACAATAACAATTAAAATACCTACCTTCTTCTTATCGATGACTGAATGGAAAATCCTATACAGATACTCTGGGATCTTACCTGAGTTGATATTTAGAGATTAACATATACTAAATACACACACACACCCACACACACACACATCAGTATCTTTATATTTATTAGTATAAATTTTGTGCTTGTTAAATTCTATTTAAATGTCTTAACTGCAATTTTATTGACCTAAGAAGATATTATCAGATAATATTTTATAAAATCAGGATATCCATCTAAAGTACACTTAACATTTTCCCAACAGATAGACAAGATGCATATTTTCTGCTTCTAGATACTCAGAAATTGAAGCAGAAGTAAATTATATACACAAAAAGGTTGAAAGGTCAACACTGTAGATATAAAATCAGAGGTATGGATATAAAATTGGAGAGATGGCATTTTGCAGTTTGAAGCATCTTAGAGTCAGAGGAAACCACCTTTAAATCCCTGAGATACCATTTACTCACTGTGTGACTGCGGGCAATGTACTGCATACATCTAAAATTCAGTTTCTGATCTATAAAATGAATATCTGAATATATTTTATTCTGGTGATAAGTGATTTAGTGGGATAAACCAAACAAAGGTGCTAAGCACATGACCACTTCTTGATAATTGTCAATTATGACACCAAATACATGTGGATGTGGAAGCAAGAGAGTAAAACAAAGCCATTACCATCAGTTTTTCTACTTCAGAATTGGAAACTTTTTAAGTAGGAGAAAGGATGGGCAATGAAAACTCTCCTGCCTGGAATTATTTCTCCTTTTGGCCCTGGTAAGGCTTAGGAATCCTGATATTATGATTTTATTTGAATTAAGGCAATCAAACTTTATTTTAAAATTCATGTTTAGTATCTGTGGTAAGCAGAATATTGGTCTCCAAAGGCATCCACATCCAAATTGCCAGGATTGATGAATATGTTCTAACAGGGCAAAGGGGATTGTGCAGATATAATTAAATTAAGGATCCTGAGATGGAAAGATTTTCCTGGATTATTCAGTTGGGAAAAATCCAGACCTAATAATTGGAGAGTTTTTCCAGTCTGGGTCAGAAAGATGAGACAGAAGAAGAAGAGATTTAAAGCATTGATGGACTCAATACATGCCATTGCTGACTTTGAAGAAGGAGGAAGGAAGGAAAGGCTGGCAGCCACTATCAGCCAGCCAGAAAACAAGGATGTCAGTCCTATACCCACAGGAATCAAACTGTGCTAAGGACTGGACTGAACAGGAAACAGACCATTCCCTAGAGCCTCTCAAAAGGACCACAATCTTGTCAATACCATGATTTTGGCCCAGTGAGAACCATGTCACACTTCTGACCTAGGAAACTGTAAAAATAATGTGTGTTGTTTAAGCTGTACATAGTAAGGAATTTGTCCTTATGCAAGGTAAGTCTGATCTTTGTCTTTAACTATATAGTGGTGATCTCTAGGCCCCTGTAATGTCTGTCCTGCCTGGTAAGAGTGTCCTTGTTTGCCTGGGAGCTTTTTCCACCAGACAGTCTAATAAAGTGATTTCTAATGGGGACTTTGGACAACATTGTTAGCTCAACTCAGAGAGAAGCTAAAGACCAAAGGTCAGCCTACATGGGAAGTATGTATTTGAACCCCAATAAAAATTCTGGAGAGCCAGGCATGGTGGCTCACATCTGCAAGCCAAGCACCTTGGGAGGCCAAGGTAGGCGGCTCTAACCTGGGCAACATGGCAAAACCCTGTCTCTACAAAAAAATATTAATATAAAAATTACCTGGCTGCTCACGCCTGTGGTTCAGCTACTCAGGGGGCGGAGGTGGGAGGATCACTTGAGGCTGCAGTGAGCTGTGATCATACCATTACACTCCAGCCTGGACCACAGAGCAAGACTCTGTCTCAAAAAATAAATAAAAATAAATAAAATAAAATATGGATACCAAAGGCTTGAGTGAGCTTCCCTGATTGACAATTCTTCCTGCATATCATCACACATAGTGGCCAGGAGGAGATGACATTGTCCATGACTCCACTGGAAGAGAATCACCAGAAGCCCTGTGTGCAGATCCCCTCATCCCAGAACCTCTCCCTTTGGATAATGTTAACTTGGATTATTTTACTGTCCTGTTATAAATCACGAGTATAATAGCTTTCATTGAGTAGTGTGAGTCATTCTAAAGACTGACTGAGGGGTTATTGGGGACCCCAAAATTCTCAGCCTGCTAATCTGAAGTGAGAGCAATCTTGAGAACTTGTAAACTTTTGGCTGGTGTCTGAAGTGAAAGCCTATTTAGGGATCTTCTGGGCCTTTTCCCTTGGACTTTGCAGTTTGGCTAGCTCTGTGCAAGCCACTGAATTTTGTAGTGAATTTGTCACAGCAGCAATAGAAAAGTAATACAAAATAATAACTCAAAAACAATCCTAGGTACAAATAGTTGAATGGGAGTACCTCACCTTAAGAGGAAAGACTTGGAATAGTATTGATGGGGAAAGTGGCAGAGGAAGAGCAGAGTGATGCTGAAAAAGAGCAAAGTGGCCGCCTGAGTGTAGAAGTGAATTGGAGATGTTCACCCTAGGGTAGGGAACAGTGCGGTGTGAGGAACCGTCCTAAGACTAGTTAGTCTGGGAATAGAAAGACTAGTGGGACAGTGCCCCCAATACAGAGTTTCCCCATCAAATCCATCATAGAGGACTTCCTTCCCAGACTTTTTTATTTTTTTCAAGTAGAGGGGAAAACATCTCTCCTGGGTGCACTCATTGGTGAATATCCCTAAATCCTAATACAACAAAAGTAAGCAGAGCAACCTCTTTCTAGAGATGCATTAAAAATATACATATTTGGTAGTATGATTAGGAGTTTATGATGTATGGTCTCTTGTATTACTCTCACCCAAATTTATTTTGTAATCATGGGCCCCAGCATGCTTAGCTCTAGAGCCTATGACAGCCTTGGATAAAACCCAGTATAAATCATGCAAAATGGCTCCTCTGAGTTGCTATGCATTTAGATCCTCTAAAGAGCTTTGTTTTTATCTTATTATTGACCCATATGAAAATATTTCAAGCAATTACAGTTGAAAGTACTTCTTCCAAATTTCTCATTGGCTGAGTTGAATATTCACACAGTGTGCAAAGAGCAAAAAGCAAATCTCTTTTGTATTGGGAACAAATTGCTTTCCATTAGACTCCAACTAAGAGGAAGGATTTTGCGGTTCAGTGCAGAGTAGCCCAGTGCTGATCACTTCTACCACTTCAGACAGGGCAGCCTTGCTTCACTGGCCTCTACCACCATCTCTCTTACCCAAGCCATGTCCTATGACTCCAGAGCTTAGAGACCCTTGATAAAGGGAGCCTCTGCTGCCACAGCCAAGGTTTTGTTTATGCTCCTTCTTCTAAAGTGATTGGCATCTGCTCACAAGATTAGGCATCCATTGTGAAAATCAGGATGAACATCATTCTTGCCATTTCCTGAATCATGCTAGCCAAATTTAGAGGTAACTGCTTACCCTAACCAATAACAAAGCTTAACTCCAATAACCTCTGAAGAAGGAAAAGGAGATCTCTTAGGATTGGTGGGAAAACACTGAATAAGACTTTGGGTTTGAGGCAGTCATGCCAGCTTCTTCTATGAAGCTTAATTGGTTTCTATGAAGATGATACCTTGTGTATTATTTGACACTTTAGCCTTCATCTGAATAAAAGGAATGACATTGGAGTAAATATCATATTCTCAGCATCCCAAACAAGTAGCATGTGATAAAGTGACATAAAAGAAGCAGCATTTGTATATTTTAATATGCAGTTCTGAATAAGGCAATGGGTTGGACATGAGGGAATTCAGCTTTAGACTCAGTCCATGCTTGCTTCAGAAGCAACTCTATGGCTGTGGAATTGTCCATGCATGATCATCTAGGGGTGCCAGAAGGACACTTGCTTGACATTGTTTCCAAGAAAGGTGAGATAGGTTTACATCATCTAGCTCTTCCCATTCTATCACTTTTCTAAGACGCAGGGTAGTGAAATACTATAGACAGGAATTTTGGAGGCAATTGAATCTTTTGAACCAAATAAGTAGCATTATCTAAAAAGAATAAAATCTCAGTGAACCATGGATCCCCACACATTAAGCCAGGTTCTGCTCTTTCCTCTGAAGAGACAGGGTAAAACAATTTGCCAAAACCAGATCCAATATGTTGTCCGTTTGTTTTCTAAGACCACTAGTTAGCAAGAATCTCCGTATATTTCCTAAGAAGTACTGACATCTCCATTAAAATGCTCTCACAGAAGAAAAGGACAGACTCAAATTCCCCCATAGATTTTCAAGGGGTCTTGTTCAGACAGCTATCTATTTTAACTCAAGCACCTCACAGAATTGGATGTAAGTGGTGGTGGCTTGTATGCGGTGCATTTCTAGCCTTCCTCTTCCTCTACCCACAGCGAACTTTGCTACTATGCACCTGTTTTCAAAGTCCCAAAATGGGACTTTGTATCTTTTCCCCCCTCCCGAGATCCCAGGTCAAAATTAAAGGTCTGAGTAAGCAACCAACCCAACATACTGTTTTCAGTTTGTGGCCAACTAGGCTACTTTGAGAGTTCCCCTGACTCTTTGGAGAATAATAGCTGTAAGAGTAATGCAATTTCTAAATATAGCCTCACAATTTTCTCCAAATGGTGGAGGCACTTGTCAGCATCAATTTTATACCAAACAAGATTTAAGCAGATGCCATCTCAGAGTCAAACACAACTTCGCTCTTCCTCTGTTGGGGATCACAGTCATCAGAGTAGTGGTGGAGGCCCTGCATTGCACAAGTGTTGGGGGAAGTGTGTTGAGAAATCAAGTAATTTACCCATGGATGAGAGGGCCTGGGCACTTGGACTCTCATCGTCTTCAACAATTCACTCTTGCCAAACACCCACTCTAGGACTTTTGTTCCTGCTTCTCTCATCTTCAAACACCTGCTGGGACTTTTGTCCCTGCTTCTATGACAGCTGTCAAATGCATCCTTCCCTTGACCACTGCCTAATAATCTTTAAAGCTAAGAGCCTGTATCAACTCCTTGTTTGTTTTCTCCAAACTCCGTTGTATTTCATACTCTGCTGCCCAGGAAATCCTTCTGAAGCACACTGAAAACCTCTGACATATATCACCTTCCAATCTGTATGCAAACTCCTTAACCCAGAATATAAGGTCTTTCAAATTCTGGCCTTTACCTCTCAGCTCTATTTTCTGTACCTGCTCTAGGTCTTATTCAAATTTCCTTATTGCCCCCTGAATACACTGTGCTTTGGCGATTTTCCTTGTATTATTTCCCTTCCCAGAGCTGTTCCCCTGTTTCCTCCTCTTCTAATACCTGAACACTCTGCTTAGATCCAGATCAAATTCCAGTTATACTATGAAATATTACCTGATTATCTGTCCTGGGACCACTCTGTTTTCCCCCTTTGATCTCTTAGCAAATCAGGGTGCATTTTTCATCTAGTGTTGGTTACACTCTGCTTTATTTTATAGTTCACTAAATAGTGAACTCAGATTATAAAATTGTTATCTGATATGACTTAAGATCTGTCATTGCATGCATAAGAGCCTGGCACATAACCCAAATACAATAAATACTGAATGATTCAATCTGCTGCTCTGGCTTTTTTTTAAATTTTTTTTAACCACCTAGTTGTTTATTTTAAAAGGCCTTATGGTGTGAGAGTTCATCCTTTAGGATCCAAACTATCTGGATTGGAATCTCATTTCTGCCACCTAATATCAGTGTGATCTTGGGCAAATTACTTAATGAAATGATAATATCAACCTCATATGGTCACCACAAGAATTAAATAAGTTTATATGAGTAAAGCATTTTAGAATAGTGTCTTGCATACAGTAAACATTCAATAAAGGTTAGCAAGTTCATTGAGCTGAACTTTTTTACAGGCCTGTGATTCTGGAAGAGCAAAGGACATGGTGGTTATTAGCATTGAGATTGTTCAGAATAAACCAGAAAATAAGAAGGTCTGGAGCAGAAAGGCCTGGCAGATTCTGCAGTCCAGAAAGACAGTGAGTCAGGATGAGGGAGTCCACTAAGAAAGAAACGATCAGGCAGGTCCACAGTCCCAGATGGGGAGAAATCAGAGATCAGGAGGTTAGAAAGTCTACAAGGGTAGTAACATGATCAGCATGGAGAATGTCTAGGCCTGAAAGAGATTTGGCGTTTTGTCTGCTCCACATTTGCTTTCTCTTCTAGGAATAGGCAGTCCCAGGAACATATAAAATAACACAGCCCTGACCAGTGGAGGCAGTGACATAGATCTACCTCGTCTCGTGAGGACAGAGCAGAAATGCATGCAGGTCACAGAATCCCTAAGTCAACTCAGTTAACAGAGAAGTGACTATCTCAATCTGCTACATTATATCATGTACATTTTTTTGAGATGGAGTTTCGCTTTTGTTGCCCAGGCTGGAGTGCAATCTCGGCTCACTGCAACCTCTGTCTCCTGGGTTCAAGTGATTCTCCTGCCTCAGCCTCCCAAGTAGCTGGGATTACAGGCATGCACCACCATGCCTGGCTAATTTTGTATTTTTAGTAGAAACAGGATTTTTCCATGTTGGTCGGGCTGGTCTTGAACTCCTGACCTCACGTGATCTGCCTGCTTCAGCCTCCCAAAGTGCTGAGATTACAGGCGAGAGCCACTGCGCCTGGCCGTCATGTGCTTTTCTTTTAACGACTGCAGTCATAGGTCATCACTCTAGGCAATGTATGAGCTGCAAGAAATGCAATAGAGAATGGCAACGCTTGGACTCTTCTTTGAGTGCCTGACTCATTTTCCCCCTGTAAAGCATTCAAAGCACTTAAAATTATTATGTTATACATGAGTCATAATGTTGTTAAAGCTTGTAAAAATCATTTCAGTGTTAATTCCCTTGATTCAACTTTTTAAAATATTCCTCCTCAGAAGTTGCATATAATTTAACCAGAAAAGTTCTTTTTTTTTCCCCCGGAAGCCAACTGGAGTAGTCACACAATAAATGAAGTAAGAAAAATAAAAGAATTGCTAGGTGAATATGGGATTTGGAATTGGAAGCAGTGAGCTTAGCTCACTGACCTCTTTGTTATAAAATGATCACTTGACCTGAGCCTCTGGTCCCAAGCATACCCTGCCTTTCCCATGTGCTGAGAGATGTTATATACAACCAAATGGAATTATCATTTTAAAAATGTTTTATCATTGCCACCACTGACCAATCAATCCAGAAAGAGTAAAAGTCACGCTGATGGCAACTCAGTCATAATACACTAGAGCAAAAGCATTTTGGCTCTCTTCAGAGTCCATTTCTCCCTCACAAAGAGCTGCTTAAGATGCTAGATTGCTTCCTAAGTTCTGGAGTAGTCAGGAATTGTGCTTAAAGCAACAGGCCACACAACCTGACAAGGGGAATGGAGCTGGAGACTGAGCTGTTGCTGAAGGAGGTCCAAGAGAGTGAGGAGTCTGTGAGAGCTACGGGCCGAAGCTAGGCCAGAGAGGCTTCAGGGCCGGTGGGAGGCACGGGGAAAGGGTACAGATTTTAATTTTTCTGGGAATAGAATTTATACCCTCTTTCAAGATTCTTGTAAAGGATAATGACTAAAACAAGATGAGAGTGAGCTTCATAGATAATGGTGTCCTAAAACAGCATTTTAATAATTTAAAGGGAAATCTTGGGAAGCACTGGGATAAGCAATTGAAGTCTCTTGCAAGAGCTGGGCAGCATTAAGCAGGAAACTATTAAACCACTAGGAGTCATGCAGCATGAAATTAACACTGCAGAGGACTTAGTCCAAGAAAGTGAGATCACCATTCTTGGCATGGGAGAACAGATTGATTAACTGTGAACCTTTATCAAAAAGGCCTCTTGCATTTAGTTATACAGTGTCTATACTGGTTGATGTGCCTTATTTATTTGCTCAGTTGAATGACTCAATTCTTATTTTAGTGAAAGGCTACATTTTTCACCATGGAATGGTGACATCTCACCTACCAGTAGAAATATAAGAACTAATAGAGAAAATGGAAAGCATTATTGTGTGATGATGTAAGATAGATGATGACTCTACGGCTCAAGATTACAGATTCCAGCTCTATAAACGTACTTCAAATCATTTTAAGTATGTATGTGTAGGCTCTGAAACTGAATTTATAGCACTGTACACAGGTCCCAGTGTTGATTAGCAGTTTGGAGTCTGTGCTGGAGGACACAGGACTGGCTGCCAGGAGTGGCGTCCTTGGATCATCCTTCAGAGGTTATTCCATATTGATGCCCTGAGTGGACAGCTGGCCTTAAGGGGTGTACTATGAGCAACTGAAGAACTGTATCACTCCAGCTTGATTCTGAATCCTTCTTTGGCACTATAATTTATTTCTGTGGGCAGACATTAACCTTTAGAGTTGAAACAGTGAGACAGCTGGATAAAAGAGACAGTATAAGAGTATATCAGAAAGCATCAAGTAACTCCTTGATGCTATCAAAGAGTATTGCATCAATAAACTATTAACTCTAATAACAAAGTAGTGGGTGTTGATTGGTTACATGATCAATGGTATGGTTCTCTTCACATTGGACTGCTCATTTTTTTTCTATCTTGGAGGAAACTGTCAAGTATAAACTGTCAAGTGTTTCAGATTTTTTGGATAACTGTCTTTGGTTTGGAAAGTTTTAACACAGCTGTTCTTCGCCCAGTTTAGTTGTAATTGATAAAAATAGTTGGATTTGTCTCTCAGGCAATTGGGAATAGAAAATGTTTATTGGATTCATTTTAGAATATTTTTGCAATAAGATAGTTTGATCATGTGGTTAAAACCATAATGCAATCAATTTTATTTTTAGCATAGTGTTAATTAAAATATCATATCATAACAAAAATCAAATTGGCCATAAATGTATGAGTTCATAAAGGCTTATACCCTTCTACTGTATTTCTTTTTAATGGTTATTAGAACATAAAAATTTAACATAACCATATTTTATTAAAACTCTATCTTTTTAAAGATCCAAAACCATGTAAAATGTTTAAATATAATAATAGGAATATACTTATGAAAGCCAGAGTTCTGTAAATATGTTCATTATGTGCAATCTTTGTGGGTGTGTTGAACATACTTTCTATATCCATGTGTTTTTAAAATAGAGTTGAAGTTTGAGTTCGGGGGAAGATGGCCGACTGGAAACAGCTCAGGGTTGCAGCTCCCAGTGAAAGTGCAGAGGGTGAGTGGATGCCGCATTTCCAGGCGGATTTTTATTGCCCACAGACCAGGAGATTCCCAGGCGGAGGATCCCCACGGGTCACAAGCTCGGCTGTTTCAGCCGGTGCGGCTGTTTCGGCCTGCACGGCTGTTAGGGCTGGCGCGGCTGTTTCGCCCCGAGGGGCTGCTTTGCCCGCGCCCTGGCGCGGCCGTTCTCCATACAAAAGACACTGGTCTGGGTGCCCTCTTAGCTGGCAATTGGAGCCCTGAGATGGCAGAGTCGTCCATTCATCTGAAATAGTGAGCCAGCCCAGTAGATTTCTAGGCAAAAAAAAACACCAGGAATCTCAGCGTGGCTGTTTCAGCCGGCTCAGTGAGTCGCGGCGCGGGAGATCCCGGCGCCTTTTCAACAGGGAGATAGTCGACCATTCAACAACAACAACAAAAAAAGACTCTGAGTCAGGGAGTCAGGTGATCAGGCCCAGCTGGTCCCACCCCCTCTCCCCACAAAAAAAAAAAACAAAACAGTAATTGAAAACGCTCTGGGTTGAGAGTTTCACAGCAAGCACAGCTGAACCTGGGACAGTCTGGCTCTGTGGGGGAGGGGCATCCGCCATTACTGAGACACTCCACCACTATAGAGGCAGTCTGACCATCGCTAAGGCAGCTTGCCATTGCTGAGGCAACCCGCCATTGCCGAGGCAACCTGCCACTACAGAGAGAGTCCGCCATAACAGAGGCAGGCCACCATTGCCAAGGCAGGTCTAACTACACCCATACAAACAGGACTGCAGGGAAGATCACACGGCAGCTGGGCGGAGCCCACAGCAGCTCAGCAAAGCCTCTGCAGGCAGACAGTGAGTAGGCTGCATCCTCGCTGGGCAGGGCAGCCCTGAGAGAAAAAAAGAGGCAGCAGCACAATGGAAACTCATAAATAAAGCCCTAACTCCCTGGGACAGAGTGCCTGGGGGGAAAAAAAAAAAGGGAGTTTATGAGTTCTCCTGTAGCAGACCTAAACGTACCTACCCAGCAACTCTGAATGAACAGTGGAGCTCACAGCTCAGGACTTGAGCTCCAATAAAGGACAGACTGTCTCCTCAAGCAGCTCCCTGACCCCCGTATATCCAAAGAGTCACCTCATAAAGGAGAGAACAGACTGACATTTGGCGGGCATCCTACTGGGACAAAGATAGCAGAAGAGGAAACTGGTAGCAACCCTTACTGTTCTGCAGCTGCTGCAGGTGATCCCCCAGCAAGCAGGGCCTGGAGTGGACCTCAGCAGTCCTACAGCAGAGAGACCAGACTGTTAGAAGGAAAGCTAAGAAAAAGAAGTAACTTCGGAATCCACAAACTGGAAGTTCACTCAGAGACCCAATCTGAAAGTCAGTAACTACAAAGACAACAGGTGGATAAACCCACAAAAATGGGAAGAAACCAGTGCAAAAAGGAGGAAAACACCCGAAACCAGAACACCTCTCCTCCTAAAAGAGATCACAACTCCTCACCAGCAAGGGAATAAGGCTGGATGGAGCAGGAGTGATGAAATGACAGAGTCAGACTTCAGAAGGTGGGTAATAAGAAACTACAGTGAGCTAAAAGAACATGTTCTAACCCAATGCAAAGAAACTAA
>NW_016107854.1:263902-266105 GCF_001604975.1 Cebus imitator
CAGAAACTAACTCAGAACCGCACAGCTTCATGGAAACTGAACAACTGGTTCTTAAATGTTGACTGGATAAACAATGAAATGAAGGCAGAAATAAAGATGTTCTTCGAAACCAATGAGAACGAAGATACAACGTACCAGAATCTCTGGGACACATTTAAAGCAGTCTCTAGAGGAAAATCTATAGCAATAAGTGCCCACATGAGAAGCAAGGAGAGATCTAAAATTGACACCCTAGCATCAAAATTGAAAGAGCTAGAGAAGCAAGATCAAAAAAACTCAAACCTAGCAGAAGACAAGAAATAACTAAGATCAGAGCAGAACTGAAGGAGATAGGGACACAAAATCCCTTCGAAAAATCAATAAATCCAGGAGCTGGTTTTTCAAAAAGATCAACAAAATAGGCAGGCCAGTAGCCAGATTAATAAAAAAGAAAAGAGAAAATAATCAAATTGATACAATAAAAAACGATAAAGGGGATATCACCACAGATTCCACAGAAATTCAAACCATCATCAGAGATTACTACAAACAACTCTATGTACATAAACTAGTAAATCTGGAAGAAATGGATAAATTCCTGGACACTTGCCTCCTCCCAAGCCTAAACCAGGCAGAAGTTGAAACCCTGAATAGACCAATAACAAGGTCTGGAGTTGAGGCAGCAATTAAGAGCTTACCACACAAAACAAGCCCAGATCCAGATGGTTTCACAGCTGAATTCTGCCAGACATACAAAGAGGAGCTGCACCATTCCTTCTGAAACTATTCCAAATAATCCAAAAAGAGGGAATCCTTCCCAAATCATTTTATGAGACAAACGTCATCCTGATACCAAAACCCGGCAGAGACTCAACAAGAAAAGAAAACTTCAGGCCAATAGCCATGATGAACATAGATGCAAAAATCTTCAATAAAATACTGGCAAACGAATTGCAACAGCAGATCAAAAAGCTTCTCCACCATGATCAAGTAGGCTTCATCCCAGGGATGCAAGCCTGGTTCAACATACGCAAATCTATAAACGTAATTCACCACATAAACAGAACCAAAGACAAAAACCACATGATTATCTCAATTGATGCAGAGAAGGCCTTTGACAAAATTCAACAGCCCTTTATGCTAAAAACCCTCAATAAACTAAGATTTGAAGGAACATATCTCAAAATAATAAAAGCTATTTATGACAAATCAACAGCCAATATCATACTGAATGGGCAAAAACTGGAAGCATTCCCTTTGAAATCTGGCACTAGACAAGGATGCCCGCTGTCGCCACTCCTATTCAATATAGTACTGAAAGTTCTAGCCAGAGCAATCAGTCAAGAAAAAGAAATAAAAGTTTTTCAAATAGGAAAGGAGGAAGTCAAATTGTCTCTATTTGCAGATGACATGATTGTATATCTAGAAGACCCCATCGTCTCAGCCCAAAATCTCCTGAAACTGATAAGCAACTTCAGCAAAGTCTCAGTATACAAAATCAATGTGCAAAAATCACAAGCATTCCTATACACCAATAACAGACTTAAAGAGAGCCAAACGAAGAACAAACTGCCATTCACAATTGCTACAAAGAGAATAAAATACCTAGGAATACAACTAACAAGGAACATAAAGGACCTCTTCAAGGAGAACTACAAGTCACACTGATCAACGAAATAAGAGACGACACAAAAGATGGAGAAACATTCCATATTCATGGTTAGGGAGAATCAATATCATGAAAATGGCCATACTGCCCAAAGTAATTTACAGATTCAATGCTATTCCCATCAAGCTACCAATAACCTTCTTTACAGAACTGGAAAAAACCACCTTAAACTTCATATGGAACTAAAAGAAAGCCCGCATAGCCAAGTCAATTCTAAGCAAAAAGAACAAAGCAGGAGGCATCACACTACCAGACTTCAAACTATACTATAAGGCTACAGTAATCAAAACAGCACAGTACTGGTACCAAAACAGAGATATAGAACAATGGAACAAAACAGAGGCCTGGGAAGCAACACAACATATCTACAACCATCTGATCTTTGACAAACCTGAAAAAAACAAGCAATGGGGAAAGGAGTCCCTGTTTACTAAATGGTGTTGGGAAAACTGGCTAGCCATGTACAGAAAGCAGAAACTGGACATCTTCCTGACCCTCTACACTAAAATTAACTCCAGATGGATTAAAGACTTAAACGTAAGACCTAACACCATA
>NW_016107854.1:267435-280761 GCF_001604975.1 Cebus imitator
TCTTTTGTTGTTGCTTTACAATTCAATTCAAGAGAGGCTAAAGGATTTTTTACATGGTACAACGACTTGTGAAAGTAGTATGTACACCACAATGTCACATGTGTGTAATATACACCTGTGCCTATCTAGCCAGAATGATATGCTTGTACAATTTGTAGGATACAATTTGCAGTGTTATTTAATGTCAGTTTAATAAATGGTATTTTAGTGTAGCAAAGAAACATAGGGTAAATACTTGACCTATTTTTTTAAAACTTAAATTATATAAAATATTTGAAGCATTCATTTTGTGTGTAAAAATAGTGGTCTTAACTTGCTATACAAGCTTTCAAATGTTTCTTTTCTATGTGAATTTCACCATTTTTGCCAGTAGAAAAGTGTTTGGGAAAGTAAATTTGAATTTTTTTATAAGATAATTTATTTGAGAGTTCACATTTTAGATAATCATAAACTTTTTCCTTTGTCTTTTTATACATAAATAGCCTTTCATTTAGCTAATGATTATTAAGAAGAGGCGGTAGAATGTAGACATCTTGTTCAGCTGCCTGACAAACAAAACTAAAAATAAAAAGCAAAAATTAAGCTGCTTGACACATAGGCCCCAAGCTCCCAGCCCTGTCCTATCTTTCATGCCTCTAACATTTACTTGCCCTCTACTCTCTCTCCCCCTCCCTCTGTCTTTCATCCACACTAGACACAGTCTACTTTCAACTTATGACCTCATCTGTCCAAGCTAAAGGGTATTACCAATTACATTTATGTTGGAGTATTAAAGTGATTCACAGTCTTAGGCAAGCTCAGTCTTGGTGAGACAAGGAAATTTGCAACATAATGTGGAAAAATATACTGCTGAGCACTTGGAGAAATATAAAAGTGGCATGAGTCAAGATATAGCCCAGCCCTCATTCTGGTTTGAGAGAGAATACCAATGTACTTGGAATGGTACTATTAATACATGATAACGTATTTAAAGGCAACTTAAATGTTCTGAGCTATAAACGCTTCAAAGATTCAAAATAAAAGTGGTCAAGGATGACTATAGTGATCAAAGAAAGTTTCTTTGAATGAGCTGAATGGCTCCTAAGGATTGGTATGATTTGACTATGCAGAGAAAGCATTGAATATGATTGCATAGTAGCAAAGATACGCAGACATGATAAATAAGCATAGCACCCTTATGAAATGGCAAGAGTGCCTACAGTGGGTGCTTCCAAGTTCTAAAGACCAGGCAGCTGCGTCCTGAGAAGAGCTCTGAATAGCTGAAGTTAGAATTGAAGCATATAGAGGTGGAAAATACAGAACCACTGCATGAAATTTTGTTTGCTTGTTCTCAGCTTGTTTTTGTTTTTAAAGCAAGATTATAATATAACGAGATGGGTGCTTTCACAATATTATTCTGGACCAATCTACGAACATCTGCCCATTTGACCAATGAATTCAGCATTGTATCCTCATATTATAGGATCATACCAACCCAGAGCTGAGAAAGGCTTGAAGATCACCCAGATTACTTTTTTCCTTTAGGAACTGCAGATGAGCAGAATGTGGTCCATGGGCATTTTGCATGGTGCAAATAGTGTTTTAAAATTTTGAACCAATATTTTTATATTGGGAGGCTCCCCATGAAATCTGGATTTGTGGCTTCACCTAAAACAGTCAGATAAGGTGCAGAAAATCCCATCTCTGCACGAAAATAGTGTGCTATGGCAGAACAGTGGCTGCCTTCCTTGAATAGTGCATCATGACTCCAGGTTGACATCATTCCCAGCTGGGAAGTCTTATTAGTCAGAGTAGACACTATACACATTGGTAACAAAGAAATATGAAAATTTAAGTAGCTTAAATCTACAAAGAATTATTTCACACTCAGGTAAAATCACTCAGGTAGTGTGGGGCAGACACTCCTTCACTTCATAGCTTTGTTATCTGGAATATTTGGCTTCTAAGGCACTATGGAGAAAATGAGGGAAAGATGCTGGCTTTTAATTGCTTGCTTCAGATATTCTACCTGCAACTTCCCCTCCCAGCTTATTGGCCAGACTAGTTATGTGATACCAGTCCATCTGCAAGGGAGACTAGGAAACATAAGTATGGTAAAACATATTATTAGTAAGGAATAAGTCAGCCACAGAAGAGAAGTTGTGTTGAATAAAACATACATTCGTTTGAAATGTAAAATTAGAGTTTATGGCAGGACAGCCACCTGAACATTTGGTAGTTGGAAATACGAAACTGGAACTTGGGAATGAAGTTAGAGAGACACTTAAGAATAACAAGCTTAAAGGGGGTAAAGTGAAGTGTGCATAAGTGAGAGATACGGAAATAACAAAGCTTTACATAAAATGTAAAGGTTATGTATTTCCTTGACAGCTGGGAAAGGTTATTTTGAAGACCAAGGGAACAAATTTCTTGTGCTTGTAAATTTTAACTAAGACACTAAGCTTATCCCAATTTCCCTAAGAAGACTTTAGACATTCAAAATGTATCATATGTGGACGTCTAGGGGCATGACTGAGAGGGAGTTTAAGGGCCTGGGCGACAAAAGAACTGTAGGAGTAACCAAGGCTAATTGTTGAAGTAAGATGCCAATGACTGACATACCCATGTTATTGTAGATATAGATGTGGTAGAACTGACTGGAGCCTTGTTTATTACTCTCATCTCAGACATGGAGGCTTACAACAATGAATTGGGCTACTGTCAAAGTCCTTTCCCTCTAGCTGAGCGGACTGCTGTAATTGCCTCCTCTTCATCCCATTGATGAAGAATGGATTCCTGTCTTGGGTTATGAGAATGGATGACACATGACACCTGCCTCTGAACAGATAAGACTGAGAGCAGTTTACTAGCCATATACATTCACATCCTGAGGAGGGGGACACTGCCATGCAGGGCCACACAGGGATGCATCCAGGAGCACAGCAAACCACCCGGGCAGTGGGAGGCAGATTTTGCAGTATCAGGAGGGTGGGGTAATTCCTGGATCCCAAGAAAAGGTGATTGGCTTGTTTGAGTCATTTGGGCAGGCAAGGAACCAAGCCTGCTACTCAGCAATAAGCAGGAAGGAGTGCCTGGTCCCCATGAAAAAGGGGGTGATTTGGCTAGGATATCTTAGTTCTGCTCTTGGGAATAAGATCTCCTGTAAGGAATCTTATAGGAAAATAAGGAAGGGAACTTGCAGGTCGGCCATTTGGGGCACTTTGGGTTTGCCCTAGATGCCAGGGAACACATAATAGTGGGCCTTAATTGTCAGCCTAATTTCAAATGAAAGAACCAGGATTTTGATGGGGAAATAAAAAGCAAATTACAGCAGCTAAGAACAGTGTCTGGAAAGGAAGAAACCATGGCAGGCACAAAATAGTTGTTTGAGAAACTCAGTGGTGAAAGGAAAGAATAAAGAAAGGTGACGGTAGGCAGATAAAACTTGGTGGGGTAATTTCCCTCCAGTTTCTCACAGGAGCCATAACACCACATCTTTATTTGCTTACTCTGCGTCAGGAAATATATGACATGCTATAAATTGTTATATCTCTAAAACTGTGAAATTGTCATTACTGTTATGACAAAATAGATACTCAAAGAGGGGCTGAGTATCTATTAAAATCAATTGAGGCAAACATCTGTCCCCAGCACATAGACACTGGGGACAGATGTTTGCCTCAATTGGTTTTACTGAGAAAAGAATATGTGAGGAAGTGGGCAGGGAACTGGGCAGAGGAAGTTGAACTGGTATGCAGTTTCAACAAAGACCTCAGATACTGTCATAGGAATGTATGAAACTGGAATGGCCCCTCAGATTTTCCCAAATCATGGCAAAGGAGAAGAGCTTTCTACCCTGAATCAACAAATCTTTGCAAGCAGGCTATCCCCAGAGAGGAAATGTAACCTTAGATAAGGTAATTATTCCCTTTAGCTGACGGCAATCCCAGAGAGTTGAAGTCTCCACCCACCAACATTCTCATCAGTTGGAAGAATGGATGCTGCAGGCCTGAAGGATCTGAGTGCTGTTCCACAGAATTCACTACAAGGGATTAAATAACTTGTCCATGCTCACACAGTTATGATGCAAGTCCAGACCTCTCCAATTCCAAATCCATGTTCCCCTTCATATTCTGCAAGTAACGGCCGTGATGCAGAAGAAGGGGTAGGAATGGCTTCCTGGAAATGCAATTGCTAAGTGAATCTGCAATACTTAGGTCAAAACACAGTCCTCATGAAAATATATTCTGGGCAGCATATATTTGGAATTATGGCATGTCTCCATATATTGTAGTACTAGTTTCCATTTACTTTATTGTTCATTCTTTAGAATTGGATGCCCTCTATTCAAAGGGCTTTCTCCAACCCTTATTTGAAGGATGATTTTGACCATCTGCTGCCTAAAACAGTTCCTTGATTGTGCTTACTTGCTTTGAGCCACCATAAAACATATATATATATATATATATATATACACACACACACACACACACACACATATATGTAATATATACATATATGTATGTGTGTACATATATAGTGTGTATATGCATGTGTGTATATATACGTGTGTATGTGTATATATGTGTGTGTGTGTGTGTGTATGTATAATATATATAGCAAAACTTCTACTTTTAATGTAATTTGCCTTGGCACGTTTGTGACACTTCCAATGTTACCACATGCATGTCCTAATGAGTCAAAGTATTCATCAAAATTGAAGGCTGATTCTATCTGCTGCCTAAAACAGTTCCTTAATTGTCCTCACTTGCTTTGAGCCACTATAAAACATGTATATACATATAAATGTGTGTGTATATGTGTATATGCATGTGTGTATATATCATATATATGCATATACATGTATATATGTGTGTGGTGTGTGTGTATGTAATATGCATAGCAAAACTTCTATGTAATTTGCCTTGGCACTTTTGTGACACTTCCAATGTTACCACATGCATATCCTTATGAGTCAAAAGTATTCATTAACACACAAAATGATGACAGAAAATAAGACTATGGGGAAGTTAAACACAGAGACTGGTGTAACTCAAAATGATGAAAGAAAACACAGTATGTGTCCTAGAGATCTTTGGCAACAAACAGTCAGTAGGTCATTCACATGTGATGGTTTCAGTTTACACAGAGCTAATGGGATAATGTTCATTGCCATTTTCAGTGATAAGAAAAAAGTAGATACTAAGTGGGTTGGTTAGTAAAGTAATAAATATGGAGGGGTGTGTGTGTGTGTGTGTGTGTGTGTGTGTGTGTGTGTTCATACAATAGTGTTATAAATAGCATCCTATATTCCACCTCCCTCTAAAATAGTATGAAAAAAATCACTTCATTTGAACTACATGCAAAGGTATAGTAGTGGGGTTGCCCAGTCTGCTGTAAAGAAGCAATTCAACTCTGCTGCTCATTGTCCTGACTTCGTGTCAAGCTGGCAGGAGACAGGAAGAAGAGAAAATCCTATCCAATTCCCAGTCTTCCTCACCTAAAAATGAGAGACAATGTTTTTTTCTTCCTCAGAAGTTCAGATGCCAACTTGAAAAGCCAAAGAACAATCTTACCAACCGGAGTTTCAAAAAATTTGAAATTCTTTGAGCAAAGCAATCTCCTGTGGCTAATTATCTTAGCACTTTGTACTTACAGATTGCTTCACCTCTGCTGCTTTACCTGCAGCCCACTTTTGCAGCTTATGTAGCAAAAAAGACAGGAAAGTCAGTGGCTTTTCAAGATCAAGAACAGATCAAGGAGTTAGATCTACAACTTTCTTATTTCCAGGAATTGAGCTTCCACTGCTAGGCTTGATCTGTCCGGAATGTTCTGTTTACATTCAAAGGTTATTGTACATCCATTATATAGAAAATCTTTTATAACGCTGTCAGAATCATGGTGTTGTTTATTCTGTTTCTTTGTAAATTTATTATAGTAGCAGCTTAATTCCTGTAAGTCTCTTCATTCTGGTTACTGAGTTAATCACTTTTGTTAAGTGTGTACTGATAAAATCTGTCTTCTGAAGCCGTAGAATGGAAGGACCAGTCCTGACCCTTGGTGAGCTGACCAAGAAAAATTCTGCCTTGGAGGGTCTCTTGTCAGCCCACCCTCTGGAGAGTACTTACAGTGCTGGGTGCAGCACATGAAACTGTTCAAAACTACTAATCACCAAGGCATTAAATCAAAAGTCTTGGTTAAATGGGCTTTATGGCGATAATATGTTAAAAGACTTCCTTAAACCAGCCTGGGAAAGCGACCAAGCAGTGGGAGACCCCTGCTTCTTTGTGGGCTCCCCCTTTATCAGTTAGGCTGTCTTCCCTCCCCCTGGGGTAGAAGCAAGTTGATTATGTTCTCAGAGACTCAATATCTTATGGAAAGATTATTAAGACTTATCCTTGAGTTCTGAATAAATGTTTGAGTGTTTTCTGTGAAATTGTACATCATTAGTGAGGGGATTAGGGTTAGATGGTGTGCAGTTTCCCATACTGCTGCTTGGTGTTGGTTAAATACTCAGCTTTGAATGTTTCTGTTGACCTTCCTGAAGTAATGCAATGCCAATTGCTGGCTTCAAGATGCTCAACTCTGTGGTATGTCTGCCCCTTACTAGCTTAGCGTACATCTTATCTTTGTGGGAATGTTATCTTTAGTTTTCTAACAAATCCAGCAAAGCAATCCAGTTTCCTCAATGGAGATTGGAATGTCTATCTAATGCCCAAATGGAGTACCCCTGGAAGAGTCAAGCTGCAGCTGGGTGTTCCACATTAAACAGGCTTCATGGAGAGCTGTAAACCCATCTTTTACGTCCCCTGTTGGGAAGAATGTGATAGTAGTGGGGAGTTAGAGCTCCTGTTTTAGGTTGAAAAGACAAAAAAAAAAGAAAAAAGAAAGAATAAAAGACTTTGGCCATTAAGAGTATGAAAGCCACAACTTTGCAAAGACAAAGAGCTTGGACACTGAAATCTGTGAAGGTGCAGCTGAATGATGCCAGCTTTGTGCAAGAGCTTGAATGTATAGATTGTGGTTTAGATAAATGATCAGTGGCTTCTGTGTTCATTCAAAATAGTGGCCGGAGAAGTTCCAGTAATTTCTGTGATATATCAAGGGTCACTGCTAACCTGATCACAGGTATGCAAAGCTGTCAGCAGGATGAGGGCTCCAGTGCTAGCCATGTACCTGTCTCTAGGATCCTTATTAAGCAACCTGAACTTCAAAAGCCTCTCTAAGGTAGTGAATAAAGTCAGCATATAGTAACTCAAATTACCATCAGGGGTAGCTGGACCAAAATAGGTCTGAGGCTTGTCCCATTTGTGGAGGCCCTCAGGGGCAGGCATACCCAGAGTGTGGCATCTCAGCATCTGGTGTCAGAAGGGGTAAAGATAGAGTTCAGGTCCTGTCCTTGGTGCATGGTGGTGAAGCCCAGGTGCTGTAGGAGATGAGGGAGTTCATCATCTTCTCAGTAAAACCACAGAAGGAGGTCTTGGCGCCACATGGGTTCTCAAAGCCTTTGCTGTCAGTACCAGGGACTCTGAATACACAGTCTCAGGCTTCAATGCAGCGGCCCTGGCGGAGCCATGTAGGACACCTCCACCTCCGTTAGCCACCTTGGTGCATCGAATGCAGTGGGGATATGGTTCCTGGGCTGTGATGTACAGCTCAGCCCTCTCAGAACCATTCAAACTGCTCAGGCTGATGGCCATGGCTTGGCAGCATGGGCGGGGAGGCAACATGCAGAGCTCTGGGCTGGTTCAGTCGGTCGCAGAGCTCCTAGGTGAGAAGGATGCTCTGGCAATACCTGCATGAGAGATTGACTGGTCAAAGGGTGCGTACCAGTCTCTGCAGGGCCAGGTCAACAGAGATAGTTGGGGTCAGCCCTCTTCTGGGCTGGCTACCCCAATGCAAGGAACCAGCAGAAGAGGGTTCTGGAGCAGTGCCCCAGAAGGAGCAGGCATCAGCATCTCCATAGAGCTCCCCCGTGCCTGCCGCGCTGCTCTGCACATCCCTGCTTCCCTGCCCTGCTGCCAATCATAATCATTTTGCTCACTTTAGTGCAGTCTGCAAGATTCAGTACAGCAGGAAGATTTTCCCTATTCCACAAGGAGAAAACAGGAGCTCACAGAGGTCATGTCCTTGCCCAGTGTGTCAGGAGTTGGTTCCCTTCCCTTTCCATCACTCCATGTCTCTATGGGTTCTACACTAATTTTCCTTTTCCTTTCCTTTTCTGTCCTAAACTTGTATTCTCAGAGTCCAGAACAGCCCATTTGCTGGGGAAGTGATGCACATGATTATTTTATTTCAATAATCACAAGAAAAATTAATTAACACTTAACTAATGCTAAAATTCATACAAGAACATTTGCAAATTTTGAATTCTTTCCCTATTGTGGATTGACTGTTCAGTCTTTCTTTGCTATTTACAAAATGCAGTTGTAAAAAATTGAAATATTTTAACTCCTTTTTTTATTTCTGATTAAATCTATTTTATATTTTAAAAGGCAATTGGTTTCTATCTTCGTAAGAAAATGTAGGTATATAGAAAGAGGTAACATACAGCAGTGTCCCACTTTAATAAATTATCTGGATTAGCAATTCAAAAAATATTTCTCATATCTTATCTGCCTTAAATAACATTCTAAATCATTTCTATGAGTTTTTGAAAGACTTAAAAATGAGTAATTCTAACTTTCTTTCAATTGTTGAGTATATTGTTTATCTCAACTGTTGAGAAAACAAAAGAACAATAGATGAATATCTCCATCTAGAGCCTGTTTAGGAAAAATGTAATTGCTCAAAAGAAATCATTCTGCATTCTGATGATGGGCTGCAATGCAACAGCTCATTAATATGTCAGGAGAAAACACCGCCAACATGACTAACCTCAGTTTCGGAGGGACATTGTGTGATGGGGTTTATGTGCCCCAGGATGCTGGTTTGGTTTCTATAAATGTGTCCTAAGATTGCTAAGCACAAAGTAATTCGATGCTTTACAGCTCAAATGAACCAAATGGAGCTCTAATTTCTCTCGGTGTCTAATCCTATCCCCACAAAAGCAGCAGATAAATGATTTGGTAAGATAAGCAGATAAATAATGTGGTAAATTTATTTCTGATTAAATCTATTGTATATTTTTTTTAAATGAGCAAAGGGTGCATTGGAAAGAAAAATGACACTTGAGGCAATTTTGTCAGTTCAAGGAGAGCCTCCTGGATAAATTGATATATGAATTAAATTACAAAAGGGTACTTTTTTAGTTTTAATTAAAACTCTATTTAATTTATCTTTGTGTAAGTTTTCCATTTTAGTTATAAAATTGATACCCCCCCCACTCATTTTTTCTTTTCCTGCATCTTAGTCTGTCATCTATCCATTCATTCTCTACTTGTTTATCTCTACTTATCCATTTCTATTAATGCCTTCCCCTTGGCTTACGACTTATGGTAAAGATACCCACAATTCCCAGTTCTTATTTTACTTACTTGATTTGTCAATTTTGTTGGCATTGTTTACCATTTCCTCCTACCAGACACTCTTTCCTTGGTTCTCACAGAGTTAAACGGTAGGAGATCTATCAATTCTTCATTCATACCCCTTAAACCTTTAATATTTCTGTGTATGACAGCCCAGACTTAACAACCATCAGCACCAGACACTCTTTTGTCTGAGGATTTTCTCTAACCGCTAGAACCCACTCCTACTACATATCGATAAACCAGAAGTGCCAGAGAAGTAACAACTCCTGGGAACCAATGACTAACTACAGCTGGTGTATAAGTATGCAAGCACCTTCACGCCTTAGGCAAGACATCTTTGGGTCACAAGTCTATGTCATTTCTCAGAGTTCCACACCGAAGTTGAGCTTTAGTTGCTCACAACTGTAACATGCTGGATAACACACTCATTACTGCTTTTTCCCCTTTTCTGTTTCACTTTCTCTCTCCCTTGTTATTACTTCCTAAGATCATTCACCAAATAATTTTCTTGCACACAAATCTTATCTTGGGTCTGCTTCTTAGAGAATCTGAACAAAGACAAACTTTTAACTCTGTAATTTCTTCTCTGAGTTTTTCTATTCTGTTTTTTTCCTTGCTGAATCATCTTCTATGAACTCCTTAAATATAGATATTTAAGGTTCTATTATTTTGTAGAGGTCATCCATGTTTCTAACTACCATCTATAGGCCAAGAACTCTCAGATCAGTTTCTCTAGCTCTAGAGTATCTTGCAAAATCTAACATCACCAGAATATTTCTGTTCCATACAAAACTGTGAATTCTTAGAGAATTGGCCTTTACTTTTTTATTTATTTCTGAACTTTAAAATAGTACCTGACATACTATAGATATTGAGTAAATGCTATTTGAATCGATTAGAAGACAAAAGCACAAGACAAATGTTAATATATTGCTTAAAAACAAGTACTAGAATCATTCAGTGCCTACATAATAACAGAAGAAAGCCTATTTGGTCAATTAATGCAAAATATATCCAAATCTGTGAAGAAGAAGAAAGAAGAAAGAGAAGGAGAAGTAGTGGAAGAGGAAAAAGACCTGCCTCTTTGGAGCATGACAGCATAAACAGCCAGATAACTAATTGAGCTTTTTGTGTTCTAATTGACTCTGTTGGCAAATTCAACAATTTGAATATTAAGCGATAAAAGTAAGTATTTAACATCTGTATTTTTGTAACCATTTCAGTTAATCAGCTATTCAAAATCTATCTTGCTTAAATGAAGCCAGTCTTTTGAGATTTCAGGAGATTTGTCAGCCATCAGGAACCATATTTCTGATGTTTAAAATAAATGGAAGCACCATCAAGTCCTCTCTTTTCCATTTAGAAAATGGAAGGCTGCCAGATACTATGCCCATATCAATAGCTGACATTTAAATAGCTATTTCTTAATGCCAATACAATATTTTATGTTTAAAAATCAAGGTTGTGAGCAATAAATTAGGCACATTTTTCTATGGGTCCTTTAAAGAACCATCCTCTAAAATAGAAGACTGTTAGCAATTACTGCAATTTAAGCCTCCTGCCTTATTCCATAGGTGAAGAAACTGAGGTCCAGAAACACGAAGCAACTTGCTCTAGACCACAGCACAAGTGGCAAGCTGAGACCGAGATGCTCACCTCCTGTTCATATTCCACTTTCTCTACCCTATTTGTATTTTGCTTCAAAACTGTAAAGGCAAAGAAATGTGACGATAACTTTGCATCTAATCTCTTGAATTTGCAAAGAAAAATTTGTTAAAATAAACAAAAATTGGAACAAAACTCAGGGCTGAGAGAGACTTTAGAGATTACTAAGTGTGACACTTTTTCCTGATGAATAGACTTACTTCATAATATCTGATTTATAATTACCTGATTTGTAGTCCAACATGTTAAAAGATTGTGGTCATTACTCTCATCTTCAAATAGGCAAGGACTTCATGACTAAAACACCAAAAGCAATGGCAATAAAAGCCAACATAGAAAAATGGGATCTAATTAAAATTCAGAGCTTCTGTACAGCAAAAGAAACCATCATTAGAGCGAACTGGCAACCAACAGAATGGGAAAAAATTTGTGCAATCTACCCGTCTGACAAAGGGCTAATATCCAGAATCTACAAATAACTAAAACAGATATACAAGAAAAAAACAATCCCATTCAAAAGTGGGCAAAGGATATGAACAGACACTTTACAAAAGAAGACATACATGAGGCCAACAAACATATGAAAAATGCTCATCATCACTGGTCATTAGAGAAATGCAAATCAAAACCACATTGAGATAACCATCTCAAGCCAGTTAGAATGGCAATCATTAAACAATCTGGAGACAACAGATGCTAGAGAGGATGTGGAGAAATAGGAACAATTTTTACACTGTTGGTGGGAGTGTAAATTAGCTCAACCATTGCGGAAGGCAGTGTGGCAATTTCTCAAGGATCTAGAAATAGAAATTCCATTTGACCCAGCAATCCCATTACTGGGTATATACCCAAAGGACTATAAATCATTCTACTATAAAGACACATGCACACCTATGTTCATTGCAGCCCTGTATACAATAGCAAAGACCTAGAACCAATCCAAATGCCCATCAGTGATAGACTGGACAAAGAAAATATGGTACATATACACCATGGACTACTATGTAGCCATAAAAAATGATGAGTTCATGACCTTTGTAGGGACTTGGTTGAATCTGGAAACCATCATTCTCAGCAAACTGACACAAGAACAGAAAGCCAAACACTGCATGTTCTCACTCATAGGTGGGTGTTGAACACCTATGAGTGAGACTTAGGGGGAGGAGCATCACACACTGGGGGCAGTTGCGGGGGTAGGGGACAGGGATCAGAGGGTGGGGAGGGTTGGGCGGGATAACATGGCGAGAAATGCTAGATGTAGTATGCAGTTAAAGTAAAAAAAATAATAATTAAAAATAAACCATGAAAACACTGAACAAACTGAAAATCAACAACTCTTCCTGCTTCCTTCAGAGAATTGAAGTCATAAGGCAAGCCGCCACCCTGAAAACGGGAGAGACAGGTGAGCACAGATAATCACAGCTTACCAGATGCAAAAAGCCACCGCTAGAGCCTGGTAGAAAAATGTAAAGGGTATTTGCTCCAAACGAATTGTAAACTAATTGCTTGAGTTTTACCTACAAGCACTCCAATGGCTCCTTACTGTGATCTGAAAAGTATCCCATTATGATTCTGGCAGGGGAAAGGGAAGAATAACCATTTCGAAGTAAGTCCAGAGTCCTCTGTTCCTCTTAACAACTACTTGTCCTCAAGGAAAACTATTTTAGCAGAGCCAAAGTAACTCTGGTTTTATCAGAGTCTATCTGACGAGGAGGAAGGTAATTACCCAACTCCGGTCTCCTTTTGCCATCCTGTCTCACCTAAGTGCGGAAGGGTAAACTGAGAAGCTCTTGTGAAGACCACAGCCCAGGGACACAGGCTCACTAAAAGATTGAAAACTAATCATAGGATTATAGAATAGTTCCTCTTGCCCTAAACCTTACGACGATACCACTGTGGCTCCTGTATAATAACAGGGATTAGGCCTGGCACGGTGGCTCACGCCTGTAATCCCAGCACTCTGGGAGGTCAAGGCTGGTGGATCACTTGAGGTCAGGAGTTCAAGACCAGCCTGACCAACATGGTGAGCCCAGTCTCTATTAAAAATACAAAAATTAGCTGGGCATGGTGATAAGTGCCTGTAATCCCAGCTATTCAGGAGACTGAGGCAGGAGAATCACTTGAATCTGGGAGGCAGAGGTTGCAGTGAGCTGAGATTGCACCACTGCATTCCAACCTGGGCTTCAGAGCAAGACTCTGTCTCCAAAAAAAA
>NW_016107854.1:280782-316059 GCF_001604975.1 Cebus imitator
AAAAAAAAAAAAAAAAATACAAGATTTAAAAAAAGAGGATCACAGCTGAAACAACAGCAAGGATTATACTCTATTTAAGTAATTTCCAGGAAATCTCAGGATAATTAGGGAGATAAAAAGGACATTAATGAAGTTTTAGCCTCTAAAACCACAACAACAGCAAACAGTAAACACAGCCTACTCCCAGCCAGGTAAACATAAACCCTAACACTAAAAATCCGTGTGTCTCAGTTAGTTTTACCCAGGGCATCATGTCTCACTGTCAACAAAAATGTCTGCTAAGAAACAAGCAATAACAACCAAACACCAACAGTCTGGAGAAACAAAGCAAGCATCAGAAGCAGTCTCAGATTTTGCAATGATCAGACCAGGAATTTAAAATAACTCCTAAATGAAAAGTGGACAACACGCAAGAACACATGGGTAACATAGCAGTGAGGCAGAAATTTTAAGAGATAATAAAAAAATAGGAAACAAAAATGAAAAATACCTTTGATGGACTCACACATAGACTGAAAATAGCCAAAAGGAGGACCAATGAGCTTGAAAATATGTCAGTAGAAACTTCCCAAACTTAAAAGTGAAAAGAAAAAAGAATGAGAAAAAATGGAACTAAATCTCCAAGAACTGTGGAAAAATTACAAAAGATGTAACATAAACATAATGGGAATGCCAGGAGGAGAAGAAAGAAATAACAGATCAGAAGAAATATTTGAAGCAATAATGGCTGAGTATTTTCCAGCACAAGTGACAAATACCAAACACAGATTGAGGAAGTTCAGAGGCCAACCAGGGTAAATTTCAAAAAATCTGTAACAAGGCATATTATATTCCAATGGAAGTAAATAAAAACAAAGAGACAGTCTTGAAAGAAGCTGGGTGGGGTGGGGGTACCCACCACATCTTTAAAGGAACAAGAATCAAAATTATCATGTATTTCTCATCAGAAATCATGTAATAAGAAGACCCAGGAGTGAAATATTTAAAGTGTTGAAAGAGATTTTTTTTTAAAAAACTAGAATTTGTGTATCCAGTGTAATTATTCTTATAGAGTGAAGAAAAAGTAAAGACTTTCTCATCAAATAAAGAGGGAGAGAATTTGTTGCTAGGAAGCTTGCCTTGCAAGAAATGTTAAAAAGATGTACTTCAGAGAGATGAAAGATGATAGCTCAGAAACTCAGATCTGTATAAAGAAGAGCATTAGAGAAGGAATAAATGAAGGTAAAAAATTATTTTTCTTCGAGACGGAGTTTCGCTCTTGTTACCCAGGCTGGAGTGCAATGGCGTGATCTCGGCTCACCGCAACCTCCGCCTCCTGGGTTCAGGCAATTCTCCTGCCTCAGCCTCCTGAGTAGCTGGGACTACAGGCCCGCGCCACCATGCCCAGCTAATTTTTTGTAGTTTTAGTAGAGACGGGGTTTCACCATGTTGACCAGGATGGTCTTGATCTCTTGACCTTGTGATCCACCCGCCTCGGCCTCCCAAAGTGCTGGGATTACAGGCTTGAGCCACCGCGCCCGGCCTATTTTTCTTCTTAATTGATTTAACAGATAACAGTTTATTGGAAATAATAATAGCAACAATGTATTGGTTGACTATAGCTTATGGATATAAGTAATGACAATAATATGATAAGAAATGGGAAAGAGGAATTAAGAACTTCCTGTTAAAAGTTATTTGTACTGCCCATGAAGCAGTACAGTGTTTTCTATTTCAAATAGAAAGTGGACTTAGATTAGTGGTAAATGTATTTTGCAAACTCTGTGATAATTTTTAAAAGAAGCATAATTGATATGCAAGAGAAGAGAGAAAATAGAATCATTTAATACACTTGTTTAAAAGCAGAGAAGGCAGAAAAATAGTGAGCAAGAACAACAACAAAAAGAAACAAGGACAATGAATTGAAAATTGTTACAAATATGATAAATATTAACCTAATTACATTAATAATCACTTTAAATGTCAATGGTAATAAGATAAACTATTAGATTGGATTAAAAAAAAAAAAAAGAACCAATTATATGCTGTTTATAATCAGGCAGAGCTCATGCCTATAATCCCAGCACTTTGGGAAGCCAAAGTGGGCAAACCACTTGGGCTCAGGAGTCCCAGATCAGCCTGGGCAAGATGGCAAAACTTTGTCTCTAAAAAACAAATACCAAAAATTAACTGTGTGTTGATGGCACATGCCTGCAGTCCCAGCCTACCAAGGAGCATGAGATAGGAAAATCACCTGCATCTGGGAGGTCCAGGCTACAGTGAGCCGTGATCACACTGTACTCCAGCTTAGGTGACAAAGTGAGACTTTGTCTCAACAACAACCGAAGAAATCAGCCTTAAATCAAAAGGTACGAACAAATGGAGGGATGGAGAAAAATAATCCATGCTAACACTTAGCAAAAGAAATTGAGTGTAACATTAATTTCAGACAAAGCCAACTTCAGCGAGGAAAATTATCAAAGTTAAAGAGGGGTATTACATAATGATAAAGGAGTCACTTTATGAAGAAGATACAACAGTCCCAAATGTGTATGCACCTTATCATTGGCGATAGATCCAGCAGGCAGAAAATCAGTGAAGTATAAAGTTGAACTGATGAGTGCTAACAAATAATTGGATTGAACTGACATTTACAGAATAGCTCATCCAACAACAGTAGCATAGACATTCTTCTCAAGCTTTCATGGAACATTCATCAGCATAGATCATATTCTGAGCCGCAAAACACATGTTAACAAATTTGAGCAATAAAAATCATACAATGTATGCTTTAGACCACGGTGGAATTAAGTTACAAAACAATAACAAAAAGATATCTGGAAAAATACCAAAATATTTAGAGATCAAACAATACACTTGTAAATAATACATGAATCAAAGAAGAAATCTCAATACGTTTTTAGATATTTTAAACTAAATGAAAATAAACATATAACATCAAAATTTGAAGGATGCAGTGAATGCAATACTTACAAGGCCATTTAAGGCACTGAATGTACAAATTAGAAAAAAAAGATCTAAAATTAATAATATAAGCTTCCACTTTAGGATTTTTTTAATGAGCAAATTAAACCCAAAGTAAGCAAAAGAATAGAAATAACAAAAGATTAGAGCAGAAATCAATGAAATTGAAAATGTCATCAGAAATAGTCTAGTCTTATAAAAGAAGAGAAAAAGGAGTTTTAAGAGATACATAGAGGAAACAGACACAGAGGAAGAGGCATGGAGCAGAGAGACGTGTTCAGAAGCTGAAAATGCCTGTAGCCACCAGAAGCTGGAAGAAGCCAGGAAAAAATTCCCCCATGTTGCCTCTGCTGACACCTTGATTTTGGATTTCTGGCCTCTAGAACAGTGAGATAATAAATTTCTGTTCATTTAAGCTACCAAATTTGTGGTCATTTGTTAAAGCAGCCAGAGGAAACTAATACCATATTCAACAGTCAGTTTTTGGGGCAAAATTCCCAAGGCAAACACTATGCAATTAGCCAAAAACTGGCTAATGACATCAAGATGCAGGAAATCATTTAGACTGAATTGTCAGTGGAAATGACAAATGCTGGCCCTGTCAGGATAATCCAGAAATCCTAAGTACTTTTCCCATAATGAGTTTTTTTTTTTTTTTTTAGTTGAGAAGATTTGATAAATGGCAGTGCTTCTTTTTAAAATTTATATTGAATTGGGTCTTGCAAATCCCATCGACTTGTTTGAATCTAGTCAGACTGTACATGCTGTTTACAGTAGGCTTGAGTATGAATAAAAAGAAAGTGAATTTATGGTAAAGCAACATCAATTGTGAAAGCATTGTCAGCAAACTCAGATAAATTAACTTGCATAGGCCTTTGCTTGCAGGTCTGCAATAATGTATTTTTACCTGGTTCCTGTGCTACATATTTCTTTATCTGTATATTCAGAAAATCATAAACACTGATTTTTCTCCCTTTTCTATCAATGACATTTTTACACAGGATTTTCAAGTCTTGTCACTCTGTTCTTACTGAAATTTTCTCAGGCTTCAAGGTCTAGCTTAAAGCCACAGGAATTCTGAAATTCACACCGTTCCTCTGCTTTCCAGGGCATGCTAACGAGATCTCTTCTTAGGATGAAGTTCATTGTGTCTTGAAGTATATTTAATGCTTATTTTTCTATCTTCCCTATGAGGCCAGTGATTTTCAACCTGGACTAGGGGCAGTGGCTGGGGAAAGTATAGGAAAGTAGAGGACTACCTGGAAGGCCTTGTCTGTGGTTCATCTACCTGTTCCCATCCCTTTCACTGAAATTCTGATTCACTAGGTACTAGCTGGGAACAACTCCCCAGATATTTCTGAATCTCCTCCCTTGCTAGGCCCTTACCTTTTATACCAGATGACATCAGGGAAATAAAAAATAAGTCCTGTGGCCTTAGATAATTTAGACTTTAAGATAGTTCTCATATTTTTGAGGTCACAGACTCCTCTGGAAATCCTATAAAAGCTATGGATCCATATTTTTAAAATAAATGTATACACAAATTTTGTGTATAAATTCAGGGGATTAATAGCCTTCTGAAGATCATTCTTGAACCCTCTAAGAATCCAAGGGCTTCTAGTCAGAAGTCCTAGGTTAAAATATGTAGAAGATAGCATTACAGGAAGGACACTCAACATATACTAGTTTAATCAATCAATTAACTGATTAATGTCTATCTTATTAATGCTATATAAGCATATGCAGATTATTTCTAGACTTTGAGTGTATATGAAAAAAGATACTATTAACTAGTAACTTGTTATCCCTGCTTATGACAAACTACAAAGTGGATATATATTATAAACCAAAGAAAAAAAAATAAGGAAAAACACACAATAAATGTTAGAATTGGGTCAATCTGATTTATTTTGGAACAAAAAGGCAAAACCCAAAATGGTCAGTCATATCATCCTGACAGCACATATCCTCAGCCAGCCTATAGCCACTGCTTCAACTCCCCAAGGGAAATAACACAATAGTTCAGGCAAAATTATTTTATTTACCTGAATGAGATATGTTTCTCAAACCATGTCAGACTTACCTGTTTGGTTGAGCAAGGCCCCATAGAGGTATAAGGTGCCTTTGGCCCCTGATAAATGAGACTAGAAATGAAATTAAAAGCCACTTCATTGGCTTTGTCCACTGTTTTCACCCTCAACTCCATCCAATTTTCAATTATCTGATCTAGATCTTAGCAACCCAATGCTGAAAAAATTTCAGGATAAAAGATGGAAGAAAGAAAAGGTCTCACCTAAACACCTGAACTTACAGGCCTAAGGTAATCTTAGGTATCCTTTCTTTGGGAAACACTGAAATTCTCGTTGGCTTTCTAATTTCTTCTTCCTAAACCAACAGAGACCCTGAAGTCTTTTACTACCCACTTGTAGAGAAGGAAAAAAGACACCATTGGTCTGAATTCCAAAAAGTTTCCATTGAACCCAAGGGCTCAGAATGTTAACCCTTCCTTTTATTACGTGGCAAACTCTACCACAGCTCAGTGGTCTGATAACGATCCTTAGACCTACATTAACCTGTATCAGTGCCCCATCCTGAGTGTGAAGTGGTGCAAGGGAGGAGAGAAGAGAGGACCTTGGGCCTAATGATAGCCAAGCACCTACCCTGTACAATTGGCGCATAAAAGAACTACGACTGAAATCCAGGTATTTGGATAACCAGCCCACTGCTATTTCTAGTCCTCTAAAACCTTTAGTCTTAATCATTTTGTTATTACAAGAGATAAAGTACAACATTCTCTGGGAAATAATAACCATATCAAAAAACATTTTATCTTCAGTTGAATATTCCTTAGCATTATGACTCATTCCTTCACATCCCCACAGATCAGTAGAACTTATTAAACCTTGTATTTTCCACAAATTAGAAGCAAACTTCTAAAGGGCAGCATTTATTTATATCTGATTCATCTTAGGGTAACTTGTACAACATTTCGCTTATACTAGGAACTGAATGGAAGAGTGAGTGAGCAGGCAAGGGTGGAAAAACTAAACAAAAATGAAGTTTTTCTTAGTATTTCACAAGCCTAATTGCTTTAATGATGTGTTTTCGACTGAGTTTGTACAGTATTCTATTTATAGATCTTAAGCCACATACAAGATGAAAAACTGCTTTCAAAGCAGTTAGAGTACTACAGATTACATGTAACTCGAATATTAAATATTTGGCACCCAGATTTTAGACTAAATTTTTCTGTTTCCCTAAAGAATGTTTGAGAGTATACATATCCTCAAGGTCTGAAGGGAAAAAAAGAGACAATGACAAAAACCAGCTTCTGATCTTACAAACAACATCTGAGTGTGAACACAAAGGTCCTTCAGAGTTTTGGGATACCGGTTCACTTTTTGACGCATACGTGCCCTTGGCTATGTGTGTGTGTATATATATATATATATATATATATATATATATACACACACATACATATACACACACACACATATACACACATATATGCACACATATACATATATACACACACATATATACATACATATATATACACATATATACACACACACACATATACACACACACGTATACACACATATACACACATATATACACACATATATACACACACACACACATATATATATAACGAGACAAAAGTGCATGAAGAAAAAGCGAGATTTCTACTCATTTTTCCCTGAGGGAATACAATTCCACAAAGGAAAACACATGTAAACCTGTTTGCTTGTATCCTTTTCTTGTTCTTCTGTAGAAGTTACTCATACCTAGCATACCAAAGACAGCCTGGCAGGTAATCATCACATTTCTTTCCCAGCCTTAGTCGGAGATAAGGTATCCCTGGGAGTCTTTAATCTTCTTTTGGCCATAATCTCACAAGTAAGCCAAGGGTCAGCCATCACCAGCCATTCAACACTAAACAAATCACTATTATAGATATTTAAGTTCAACTTTGTGCTGAGGAAAATTCTATCAATTTTTGCACATTTGTACAATTGTCAAGATTGTTTCCTCTATAATCATAAAATAAAACTAGATTTGGTGTGTGCAAAAAAGAAACAGAGAATAAATTGAATCAAGGACAGTGGCTGTTTCCAAATGACCTGTTTCCCAGACACGGACCATGTCTGCTTGGACCTCCCCCAACCCCACCATTGCTAACCTCCATTAAATATGATATTTTACCTGCCTTGATAGCTGCTGTCTGTCAAATGCCTCTGCATGCCTGAACCACTGTCACAAGTCAATTTAAATGTCTAAAATACATAATTGATGCTCTTTCTTGTAAATGCAATGGCTTATGGAAAGGATCATGGCTAGAAGGTTGTCAGTTGAGGTAGTCTTCTGCGTTTACTCTCATGCACCATGGGTAGTACAAGCTTCTCGCTGTCAGTAGTCTACCTCATGCAACTGTCCTCCCAGTCCCAAGATTTCTACTTGGGAGCGTAAAGGATTGGCAGAAATGAAGCATAGCTTCCCTCCAGCTGACTACAAGGGACAAACTGCCACAATCACTGCAAATGGCCCATGGGATATTTTCTTTGAACAGTTGATTATTACTGTCTCTCCCACGTATCTGAATGAACTTGGTTCCCCCACTTAGGCCTCTTAGCCAACTCCAACCTGGCAGATAAACCATACAGCGTTAGCAATGGCTGTAAATTATTCCTGAGCTTTTCTGTCATGGGTACCGAAACAAGGTAATGTGACATATTTGCTGAGCTATTTAAACATTTCTTCATACAGTGACTAAATGCTGCTACCCCTTTGAAAACACTTGAATGGCCATAATGGCTGCCTAGAAATGAGTGTGGCTAACCTCACCTAATTACTGATTAGGGAGTGACATCCCAAGGTAAGCATCTGTTGAATGCAGGGGAAAATCCACAGAATTCTCTGGAATCAGGCAATCTTTTGCATCTCTTTGCTTCTCTTCTGCCCTAATGTAAAATTTAAATGACTAGAAGTCAGAGAAAGCATACTCATGTTGCCAGATGCCACTTGCCACATTGCAGGGCCCATCTGCTCTATTAAATACCCTGGTCAGCTACTTCGTGCAAATGCTCGAGGAGTCACTTTCAAATTGATCTGGGTTACTCCAATTTCTTCAGTTTTCACATGCGGCTGCTTTGTGAACGTGTCAGTAATTGATATGTCATAGTCATTGCCCTCCCCTTTCGGGAGCAACATGTGAATTTTTTTTTTTTTCATTGTCATTGGGCTGAGACCTACTTATCCAAATCTAAATCTCATTAGAATGCCGTGTCATCTTGGAGCCAGAGCAAAATGGGGGAAGAAAATATGTAGACATCTGGATATCTGACACCAGCCCGGCAGAATCTTTTCTTCAGCAAACCTTGCAGCCCAGAGAAAGACTGCCACTCTCAACAGAATAAGAGGTGCTAAAAGAAAGAATGTTGATTCTTCACCTAATTTTGCACAGTGGGTTTGCGAATTCACTGCTACCTTATCGGGCCCTATGAGATCTGTTTCCTATCTCTTTGAAGCATCATTATGGTGAAGCCACAAACACCATTTTTTAGTTTTGCTAACAAGCTAATATTAAAAGGTCCTGTCTTCAGGATGATGTCAAGAGAGTGAGAACCTAGGGTTGTTTGTTTGTTTGTTAATTTTATTTTAGGTTCGGGGGTACATATCCTGTTTTGTTGTATAGATAAATTACTTGTTGTGCCATGAGGATTTGCTATACAGATAATTTTGCTACCCAGGTAATAAGCATAGTAACCAACAGGTAGTTTTTCAATCCCCACTTTCCTCCCTCTCTCCACTCTCAGTTAGGCCCCAGAGTTGATTATTCCCTTCATTGTGTCCATAAGTACTCAGTGCTTAGCTCCCACTCATAAGTGAGAACGTGCAGCATTTGGTTTTCTGTTCCTGTGTTAGTTCACTTAGTTGCCATGTTGCTGCAAAGAACATGATCTCATTCTCTTCTATGGCTGCATGGTATTCCATGGTGTATATGTATTACTTTTTCTTTATCCAGTGTAACACTGATGGGCATTTAGGTTGGTTCCATGTCTTTGCTATTGTGAATAGTGCTTCAGTGAACATATTTATGGATGTGTCTTTATGGCAGAAGAATTTATATTCCTTTGGATAGATATCTAGTAATGGAATTGCTGGGTCAAAAGGTAATTTTGCTTTAAGTTCTTTGAGAGAGGTCCAAACTGCTTTCCACATCAGCTGAACTAATTTACATTCCCACCAGCAGCATATAAGCATTACCTTTTCTCCACAACCTCATCAATATCTGTTATTTACTGACTTTTTCATAACAGCCATTCTGAGTAGTGTGACATGGCATCTCATTGCGGTTTTGATTTGCATTTCTGTAATGGTTAGTGATGTTGAGCATTTTTTCTCATGCTTGCTGCCTGCATGTGTGTCTTCTTTCACAAAGTGTCTGTTCATGTCCTTTGCCCACTTTTTAATGGGGTGGTTTTATTTTTGTTTGTTGATTTAAGTTCGCTATAGATTCTGAATATTAGACTTTTGTCAGAAGTACCACCCTGGGATCCCAGCCTCCCATTACTGAGGCTCAGGATGACACACAGTGATTAGGGACTACTGTGGACCCCCAGCAGCACAGATAGCTTATGGAAAAGCAGCCAGACTGGTTTCCACATGAGTCCCTGACCCTACTGCTCCTCACTGGACCAGGCCTTCCAACCTGGGATCCTAGTTACCCCCTACCTGGACTCTCAGGCAAGCAGCAGCTCTGCACTTTCCTGGGACAGATCGCTCAGAGGGAAAGCCAGGTTGCCATTTTTGCTGCTTTACAGCCCTCCCTTGTGATGCCCCCAGGCTCAGGAGGGTGCACAGTGATTAGGGACTATCATGGACCCCCATGGACCCTCCCCCCCACATGCACACAACACCTTACAGAAAAGTAGTCAGGCCTAAACTTTTTAGCAATGGGGATTCTAATTGATATTAACCTCTCTTGGTTGAGGTCCTTCCAAATAGACCTACCAATGCCCTCTATGTTGTCCCACCAATTTCAGGTATGTCTAAGTCTCTCTCTTTCCTCTCAGACACTTAAAACATAACATTAAAGAAAGCTATGCTATTTAATAAGTCCTAGTGCCTCTGCCACCACTATATTATAAGATATTTTTATGTCAAATCACTCTGTCAAATTGAGAGGAGTGCCTTCTTTAAGGAGCTCTAGAATTTTTTCTTTATTCTGTTTTTCTGTGCCCTCTAGTTTTATCTAATTAGGTCATTTAGAACCACCTCTGAGCCTTATCTTTGGCAGATCACCCTCTATTCTTTATGCATTGACAGAATAACCTTTACTTTAAAAAGAGAAAAACTACAAACATCAGCATTAACATCAGGGTCCATAATTAAGTTGATGCTAAAAACTTCCCTTTAGTGTCTCAAACCATTTCCACTTGGTTTATACAAATACAACCCTGGCATTTCAGTTTTCATCTCCACCTTGCCCTTGGACTTTGACAGGACATAACTATATTTTGAACAGCCAGCCAGAGCTTCTCTCCTTACATGTCATGAGCTAGGGCAAAGACAAGTCTGGACAAGCTGGATGTCTTAGATGGAAGCAAAGGGAACATTTCTTCTTTTTCCTCATTAAATTTACTTTATAGCCTCATTCTTCCCCAGTTGTGGCTGGAAACATCCACTAGGCCTCTAAGCTTTTTACTTTTTCTTAAAATGTAAACCACAGATATCTAGAACTAGATTAACTATAAATGTTTATTACCTATTATTGCTTCATGCATGTGTATTTTTATTGTATTATATCTATTTGTTTATAGTAACAAGATAATAACCCAACAACCCAGCCAACTCAAGAACTAGAACACTGTCAAGAGGTTACTTCTACTCCAAATCCACCTCCTTGCTTGGCTGCCCAACACCCAGAGGTTAGCATGACCCTGAATTATATGCTTCTTATTCCTTTGTCTCCTCTTTATAGCGTATAATGCGATGCATTCATGAACAATATACTGTTTAGTTTTACTTTCTTTAATCTTATAAGAAAAGATAGTAAACTATATAGGTAGTCCTTTAAAACATGCTTGCCCCTAGATAGTATATAACTGTAATTCAACTTTATTATCAAATGTACCTGTATTTTATTCATTTTCATGGTTATATAATATTCTATTCAGTAAAATACTACAACCAATTTTTAAAATTTTTCTATCAATAAGCATTTGTGTTGTTGAGTTGCTTTTGCTATTATGAACAATGTTGCTATTTTTAGAAGCAAAAAATTTACTAAAAATTAGATAAAGTATTTTTTTACTGCTAAGCATTAAAGAACCGAGTACAATAAAAGTGATAACATTCCAAAATATTACTTGATTTCAAATTGATTTCCTCCTTTAGCTGAGGCCATTTTGGGGACCAAAATCCTGCAGTAAGGCAAAAGCACCAGGTTGGTTTTGTCAATATTTCTTGCTCTAACTCTTTCCCCACTTGCTGGAGGCTGCTTCAGAACCCAGAGGCAGAGGGAAGCATGAGCGTAATCTCATGATGCTGATACAATTGTAATTGATATAATTATTGCTTTTTTTCTTCATCTTTTTCTTTTTGTAAATCTCCTGGGGAGCTCACATGGTTTTCACAGAGATTCTTCTGCTGAAGAATGCCTGGCAAAACACTCTGACCACTAACAGGCGTTTTTGGACACCCCCCTTCTCAGCCCATGGGCTTCCCCTAAACTTCCCTTCTGCAGGGGTTTCTTGTCCACGAGATCCCCACGAAGACAATTTCGGGTCAGCTCTGGGGCCAGACTCTAGCATACATGCATATTAGCTTCTCCATTGATGGGAAGAAAGCAGCTTGCTCGTAAGGCACTTACATTTCATACCTTCTCTCTCCCAACTAACGCCCAGATAACCCAACCTTTTGTGTATAGGCCCCTCCTGGAAAAATGAAACAGAAGCGTCTGTTCTTCAAATTCGAAAAATGCATATACAGCTCTTTTTGTTGTTGCCTTTTCATTTGGCTTAATGTAAGAAGCCTTCAGCCTCCTCTGTCATCATGAAAGAAGAGAAGAATGTTTTCAATATTGTAACAGCTCTCCCCATACAAAGTCTGTCTCCCAAATCTAATTGGAAATCCTTGTGCAACTGGGAAGTGGTTGTTTGGCTTGTGCAGGGAGAACTTATTCTACAATCTTCTGGCATGTGCCTCATAGGCATTCTAGCTCCTTGTTGTAAGATAAGGGTGTGTCTGACACCTATTCTGTTAGTCTCAGGTCTCTACTAAAAATTCAAGACCTAAAGTGTCCCACTTGAATATCCTGTTACACTTGCAACATAAAAGGCTTTTTAGCAAATTAAGGAATTTGAGTTCTGCTTTGACTTCTTCCATATCCATTGAAGGAAAGAAGTCTTAACTAAGACTCCTTCTTTAATTACAGGGGTCAGTGGTTCCTGCCTAAGTGGGTGAGAATTATCTAGGAACAGAGGAGGATCTGTTGCCTGCAACTGCCGTCAACTCAGAAGTCAACCAGATGTGGAGAATTACCAATCAATAAAGAAGACTAGACAGCTTATCCCACAGTCCTAATCTCTCACCAAACAGGGAAGCAGTGAAAGGTGGCAGAAGCAGATAAGGAATTCCAGAACCTGATACAAAGGAAAAGAGAGGCAGGAGTAGGCATGTAAGAAGCAAATTGAGAAGAGAAATATACCTGGAATAAGCACAGATGTATATGCCTATTTTTGCATATGTCTGAGTTTTAAAAGCCAGAGATGGAATAGACCCTGCTTATCCTGTAACCTAATTAGAGTAACTGGCTTCTTGCCTTTTTGAAATCTTCACTTTATCCAAGTTCTAATAAATGTGGTTTTGCCCTCCAGGCTTGAGTTTCTGTTTTTAGCGGGTGGTCTTCCTGGTAATCCAGTGTGGTCAGGGCTGGAGTCTCACTTGGCCCCCTACCCCGCTCCAGGCACTAGCATCCATAAGGAATTGTGTTTCTCTGGTAGGAATTTTTACTATCAGCTTCTGCTTTGTTATGATGCCACTCTCTGTTTGACTTCCAAGATCTCTCTCTATCTTAGCCCACCACTTTTCTCTATTGAACATTTCTCAAAATGACAATATACTTTTCCTACTTGCCTAGCCATTCTTCTCTTGTTCACTTACTCTCCGACGATGGGTATAGTTGGTTGTCAAATTTCAGTCATCCCATATAAGCCATCCTGCTGTGAGACCAGCCTTAAATACGTGGAATCATAAAGTATGCATTCAACTTTTATTACTTTATGTATTTATTTGTTTTTAACTCCACAAACATTTATGGAGCATATACTGTGTCAGGCACTGTTCTAGGGATTGGAAATGTATCAGTGGAAAAAAAACTCTTGTTCTCATGAAGATTGTATTATGAAGGGAATATAGTCAATATAAAACAAAACAAATAAGTATGTAATATATCTAATAATGCTAAATACAATAAAAAATGTGAAGGCGAATGTGGAAAAGAGAGGCCTAGAGAGGTCACGGTAGGCCTTCAGGATATACGTAGGCTCATGGAACATTGCTGGGAATGCTGTTTCTTTAACATAATATTTCTTACAACATCATTGTGAGAACATAATGGGCATCCCTAATAAAACATGTATGTGCAAAAGCCATTTCCATTCTGATTCCATCTCCACTACGCTCCCCTCCCCCACAACTCCCTTCCAATGGGTTCTCTCAAATCCATGACCCATCATCAACAAAATCTAATTCATTTCTAAATGTTTCCTTCAATTTTCATGCATTCCAACTGAAGCCTGGTTCTGCCTGGCTCTGGGATATTCCTTCGCCAACAACCCCCAGACAATGGCTGTTTTTTCTCTCAGTGTTCCTGCCACATGGCCTGGCACATAATAGGAACACTGTAAAAATGGTTTTGAATGAATGCCTTAAACTTTTCCTTTTCAGAACAGAAGGGATATAGATCATGTGAACTGACCTTCTGGTTACAACTGATTGGATTGTGTCATGTACCTCCCCGAGCTGGGGAAATATTTCTCTCTGGGATTTTAAGACAGGCATACAGCTCTAGTGTATGGCCAACCCAGAGGGTCATGTCGGCCTTTGGGTTCCATAGACTATCATTTTAAGGCAGATGAGTGAGTAGAGAGCTTCCCTATGGAGAAAAAATAAGCAGAAGCAAATTAGAGACAGGAGATCATGTGGTGTGAAAGAGGGTGAAAGCGAAGGCTTGTTGGCTATCCATTTTACAGAGGGACTAGCTGCTGTTCTGAAATTCATCTCCTTGACTTGAGATTCTCATGTACTGAAAATACAATTATGCTGCTAATGATTTCTGTTCTGTGGCAACTGAACAGTGCTGCTTGAGTTAGAGTACTCCTCTTGTGAGTTGACTGTTTATATGAGCATTCATAGCAGGCTTATATCAACTAAACGGAATGCTTCCATTTTTCAAAGCCCTGATGCCAACGGTGGCACTAACGTTTAAGCCTCTACCTTCTACCTTCAATTTTTTCTTTACAGAAGGTGCTGTCTCTAAGAGAACCAGGGTCAGCAAACATTTTCTGTAAAGGGCCAGATAGTACATTTTTAATTAAGGCTTTGTAGACCATTCTGTCAGTTCCAACTACTCAATTTTGCTATCGTAGCCTGAAAGCTCCACAGACAGCGTGTAAGCAAATAGAATGGTTGTGTTCCGATAAAACAGGCTTAGGATTAGGCTGCCTGAATTAAGTGCTGACTTTGGCATTAACTAGCTGTGTGACCCAGGGCAAATTAGTTAACTTCTTTGTATATCTTTGATATCTTCATCAGTAAAATGAGGGTAATATCAGTATCCATATTATTCTTATAGAATCCTTGTGAAGTTTAAATGTAATAATATTTATAGAGATTCTGGCAAATTGACCAAGCACCAGTAATTGTAAATTGCTATCACTGATCTTTTCTTTTTTTTTCTTTTTTCTTTTCTTTTTTTTTTTTTTTTAACCAGAGCTTCACTCTTGTTGCCCAGGCTGGAGTGCAATGGCATGATCTCAACTCACTGCAACCTCTACCTCCTGGGTTCAAGTGATTCTCCTGTCTCAGCCTCCTGAGTAGCTGGGAATACAGGCATGCGCCACCACGCTCAGCTAATTTTGTATTTTTAGTAGAGACGGTGTTTCTCCATGTTGGTCAGGCTGGTCTTGAACTCTCGACCTCAGGTGATCCACCCACCTTGGCCTCCCAAAGTGCTGGGATTATAGGCATAAGCCACAGTGTCTGGCTTATGTTAGCACTGATCTTAAACGTTCTCCATTTCTTTACCCATCAACTTTTTCCCCAATATTCTTATTTTCTCATCAATTCTAGTGTATTGTTTCCAGAAGCATATGTTCCATGGCATATGAATTGTTAGTCACAGAAAGTGCTTCAAAGTCAGGTCAGATTGGGAATTTCTAGACTAAATAATGTTAAATCATTCCCCTCTATGCCTTTACTTGGGATGAAACATGGGAGAATTTCTCAGTCATCTAGATTGTGTTATTTTAATATGGGAATATGGTCCCTAACAGTTTCCAGGCTTATTTAAACATAACCCCTAAACTTGTGTACTTCAGAACATACTTCGGAAAACGCTGTCCCAATGTTGTTCATGGACAACACTCATCACTTTAAGGTGGAGTGCTATTCCTACTGGCATACTGGTTCCTGCTGTTGGCATACTTGCTTGCTCCCTGATTCCTGAAACTATATGCTCATTCCCTCGTCTCTGTCAGAGTATGCCCTTCTGCTTCTTCTAATGTAAGTGTTGCTTCATTGCTTCTCAGTGTTATTTGCTGCATTTTCTATGCCTGCCCACACATTAAGGTCTTACCCTTATTCATCTTCTCCTCCACAATTTTATTCACGCTCAGAGCTGTAATCTGTACTTAAGATTCCCACATCTACCTTTCTAGTCCAGACTCTTCTTCTGATCCCAGACCATATATTCAGCTGCCTGCTGAGACATACTGATATATTCAAAGCCAAACTCAATATCTTTGACTGAGGACTTGATAGTCTATCTCTGCTAGAAGCACTGCCATCACTGAAGCAAAACTCTAACGGTAATCCCTAAATTGTTCCTTCTAATTCAACTCCTACATTCCATCAGGAGTCACTGCTGTGCATTCTATCTCCTTAACTGTTCCCCTTGTCCTCCTCTCTTCTCTTCTCTATTTCTCTACATATGACTTCTTCCACCTCTGTTTTCTACCTCCAGAAATGTGTTCTTTGTCCTACTGATTATTATAAATTCACATCTGATCCTATTATCTCTTCAAGTAGCTCCAGATTTGCTACATGATATAGTTCGATATACTCAACATGGTACATAACACCCTAATCATCTAGCTCTCAATCTGCCACTACACTCTTACCATTCAACACAGCTCTCCGTATACCCCATCCAGTTTCTACAGCGCACCTTTCTTCTGTCCCATTCTCTAAAATCACCTCCCCACCTGCTCCCAAAACAGTTTCTTAGTTTGTGTTTTCTCAGAAGCAGACTCTCGAACAAGAATTCCTATGGTCAAATATATACAAATATATGAAAGGGGAATAACAAATTAAAAGATGGCTAAGTGCCCTGTCTAGCTCAATCTCCTAAATTATCTCCACCTATCATTGTCTTTGAGCAATTTTGCAACTTTGCAAGTTGTAGAAAACGTAGTAATGCAAATGATTCTTATCAGTACACAACAAGGTTATATCCAGTAGAATCCAATCGAATATTTTTCTGTAGGTATTCACCAGTTCTGCCAGTTTTGCATCTATTTGTAAATTTATTTCATGGCATCTGTGTGCTGTAGTTTGTATCTGGCATCTCCGTGCAGTAGTTTGAACTCTCCATTGAATAAGGTTGACATCTTTAGCAAATAAAATTACGAGATGTACAGTTATATTTAAAGTTTAAACAAGTTTTAGTATAAGTATAGTGTCACAATACTTGGGATGTACTCATACTGAAAAATTTTAAGTTGTTTATTTGCATCTGGCAGTTCTATCTTTGATTCAGTTGTGACATCAGACAAGTTCCCTTCTTAATAAATAAAATAAAATTTTTGATATGTATTCATTTGACTTGATAGTCTTGATTTTACTTTTTAAAAAAGGTCCCTTTAACAACATGCAACTAGTTCCTTTGGAAAGCAGGGGAATAAGAAAGTGAGACGGGGAGGGAAGTCAGCTATTAAATGTACATTTTAAATTCAGTTACCACTGTGAGTAATGGGAGCTTGCTGTCCATGGAGAATTCCCAAGCACACCTCAGAGTTATCTTATCCATGGGTAAAAGTATGATATTTATTCACCAACTCCTATTCCAAACACTCCAGCCTAGATCTTTCTCCTGATCATAGACCGTATATCTACTAAAGGCTGCTTGGGAGTGAGAAACTTCCAGCATGTCCAGCCTGTTGCAACAGTGACCAAAGAACCAGCTCTAATGACAGTTGAGCCAATTTGCACTAAAGTTATCAGAAAAAAAAAAANAACCCTGGGCAGGCCATCAACAGCTTCAGCTGTATTAGGCAAATATACACATTCCTCAACATAACCAAAAATACTACCATAATGAACACTTGTAATTTCATGTTGCCTTAGCATTCATTATGAGTATAGGTTAACCAGAGTATAGGTTTCCACGGGAAACCTGCTTGGGTAACAGCCTGAACCCCAATATAGGCCTTAGCTAACAGGTCTGTCTCTTTCTGGGTCCCAGGTGCTGGTTCAGCATAGTGCTTCTGCAATCCGATCATCAGCCCTCACCAGTACCCCTCTTCTCTTATTGACCTGTAAGAAATAAACTACTTCTGCTGTTTCATGTATTTTGTTGTGCTGCTTACTCTGGCCTCACCTGAGCAACACACCTGAATCTAACTTCTTTCTTGTTCAGGGTTCTCCTAGAGAGTGGCTACCTTGGTGGAAATAAACTTGACACAGGTCAGATAAGAGACACAAGGGGCCAGGCATGGTGACTCACACCTGTAATCCCAGCATTTTGGGAGGCCAAGGTGGGTAGATCACCTGAGTTCAGGAGTTCAAGACCAGCCTGGCCAACATGGTGAAATCCCAACGCTACTAAATAATAATAATAATAGTAAAATTTTAAAAAGATTGCTGGGTGTGGTGGTGCATGCCTGTATTTCCAGCTACTTGGGAGGCTGAGGCAGGAGAATCGCTTGAACCTGGGAGGCAGAGGTTTCAGTGGGCAGAGATCATGTCATTGCACTCTAGCCTGGGCAATGAGAGAAACTCCATCTAAAAAAAAAAAAGCTACAAGGGCATCTGCCAGTAAAAATAAATAAATTTACTACAAGAGGAACATTTCCCTGGTCTTGGGTCAGATGTTTGGGCATTAGGCCATCTGCCAGGACAAAAGAACATCCTGAGAAAGGCACAGAGTAAACATCCACAGTCACATTCACTGGAGCCCCATCAGGGTAGGGATAGAGTTTACAGCCACTCTCCATATTTTTAAAAAATATATAATAGCCACCTTCTTTATGATACCTTTGTTAATTCCCAAAAGTGATGAACAGTTCTTGCCTTTATGAGCTCATTGTCCTTCATAAAGACTACTCTAATAAAATCTTTGACAAATATTACACTTATTTTTCTCAACATGTATAACTCCTCCAAATAGATTAAATTTCTGGGGAATAGAGATTAAGTTTTCTTAGCATATAGAGCCCCAGTTCCTGGTGGGTAATCTGGAAAGTATTGAATAAATTGGGTGAATGAATTTGCACTGATTTGGGAGAAGAGGAAAATTGAAGGAGACTTCAGCAAAAAGTAATATCTAAGCAAGTTTGGAAGCTTAATAAAGCATCTACAAAGATACAGCAGTCACTTCAGGCAAAGAAATCATTATAAACAAATGAATGAAGAGAGTGGATTTATATTTAAGAAAATGTTGGTTCTTTTCAGTAGCAAACATTTCTCATGTCCTCTATATGTTGGATGCTTTTCCTCTCTTGCGCCTGAAGCATTTTAGATGTCTAAGTTCTAAGGTTTTTAGAAAGAATGACAGAGCTCTACTGTGATAGTCTTTACCACAGCTTCTCCCAGAGTAAATGTAATCCAAAAGCAGCAGTAAATGTTTCAGATGAAGCAATTCAGCATTGAGAGGTACTAACACTGCTGTCATCCCCCTCCAAAAGGGCCATAATTACATTGTGCCTCCTATGCCATTAAAATTTTCACACCACTTTTGTGGGTGCTATATATACAAACTAAAAAAGTCATTCTCTTTTGAGTTCCTTCAGGAAAGCCACACCCCCCCCCACACACACACACACTCACACACGCACACACGCAAATATTCTTCCCTTTGATCCTGGTATAATATTAGTGTTTTCAACAAATAAAATGGCTTGTTTTGTCAGCCTCATAAGGAAAGGCTGAATACTTCTGTCACTCATCCCTGGGGTTTACATTTTTCTTATTTAAAAGCTGAGAGATGAAAAATAAAAAGAGCTAACTGGATTGGCCAATTAAGAAATGCAAAAATCTGTGAGTAATTGAATAAGTATAGTAACTAAGATTACTAAGTCTTGTTTGTTTGTTTTTTTTTAATGAAAACAATTTTGGTAAAAATCAAGAAATGTTAATTGGAGAATTTCTTAAATTACAGAATTTAAGATTTATGAAATATCTTAATTACACAGAGTAAAGGAAAGCCAATGTGTTTCTACCCTGTGATAGAGGCAATGGTGAAATTGGAGGACATTCTGGTTTAGCTGACCAGGTCCTTTGATTGTCAGGACCATTGAGCACACCAGGTCCTTTTATAGTCAGATTTGACCAGAAGAGTAAGATAGGAAGATAAGACTTTGTAGGGCTGAAGCTCAGGAACAAAATAACAAATCAGCAAATGGTCTTTAAGGGGTTAATCACTGATCTAATGAACTTAATATAGAAGTATGACAAATCCAGTCTTGATTGAGGGAAGCATTCAAGTCCAGTGGGGAGAAATAGTGTGTTTGTATATGAGCCTAAGTGTGTTTGCTGATGGCAGTTAAATTCTGATGAGGAACCATATTATGGACCTGACAGATTCATTCATTTTAGAGCTAATCTGCAGTCAGTAGACATTGTTCAGCCTGCACATCCCAGGGATGGGAATTACAAGTGGCTGTGGTAGGATTCATTTGGGGCTTTGGAAAGATCTTAGTTATTGGAGTCAAAGTGTGCTGGAATATAGGATCCCACTTTTCTCTCCCTATTTCTGTATGACTTTAGATGACCTTCTTATTCTCTTTCAACTTCAATTTGCTTATCTATCAAATGGAGATTCTAATAGATTATTATGTCTTATGGGATCGTGTGAGTATTAAATCACTGTGTTTGTGTATTGTAGCACAGTGTTTGGAAAACTGTAAGTGCTCAATTATTATTTTTTTCTGTTTCTCTAAATCCTAGAAAATTTAGGCATATGAAAAATAATATTGATGTGGTCATTTAAAAAGGGAATTTTGGAATCTATGGCTATCTGAAGTTCTCTGTAAGAGTGCACTATAATAGGCCTCTAACCTTTAACAGCAGGATTAATTTTATACTTGATCCACATATAAAGGTTGGAAATGACAAAAACGTTGCCTTCCCAGGCCAGAATTAGATTAGAAGCTGGGGCTGAGACTGCTGGAAAAAAGGCGGATGTCTAGAGGGACATCTTAGAAAGTCAAGAATGCTTGGATTACTAGTTTCTTTATATTAAATATTGAATGCAGAAATAAAATAGTATTTAAAGGGTAACCAAATGAAAAAAAATATTTCCTTGTTTTATTATTTGGAGAAAACTGTAGGATTTAAGTGGAAGTAAATTATAATGATTTTTTGCTTACTTTTTTGACAAACTGAATCAAAAGAAGACACTCTCAAATGATTTCAAGCAAACATATAGAGAGAACCTCTTTAAAAACAGCACTGTGGGCCAGGCGCAGTGGCTCCCGCCTATAATCTGAGCACTTTAAGAGGCCAAGGTGAGTGGATCACTTGAGGTCAGGAGTTCGAGGCCAGCCTGGCCATTGTGGTGAAACTGCATCTCCACTAAAAATACAAAAAGTAGCTCGGTGTGATGGCTCATGCCTGTAATCCCAGCTACTCAGGAGGCTGAGGCAGGAGAATCACTTGAACCTTGGAGATGGAGGTTGCAGTGAGCCTAGATGGTACCACTGCACTCCAGCCTGGGCAACAGAGTGAGACTCTGTCTCAATAAAAGCAAACAAACAAACAGCATTGAAGACACTGCTCAGTTCAGATTCTCTTTCTGGACTTATTCTTTCCACAAACATTCCACTGAGATGAATTTCCATTCATCCACTGCCTAAACAAATGCAGTTTCCTGGGTGAGATATGGTGTGCTGCACAAATACTTCTGCTGTTCTGGGAAAGCTGAGGTGCCTATCAGAATCTTAAAAGTGGAAGGCACCACCAAAGACACCTAAATCTTATTTTCAGCACTCAATATTTCCCTCCCTTCTGTAGTCAAAATTGTTAATTTTTGTTAGTTTTATCTAACGTTAAGGAATACAAGCAATGAACAAAAGTGAATGGGAGTAAAAACGCAGGAGCCATTTTACAATTCATCAAGGTAAGAGTAACATCACTAAGTATTAAAAATGCTATTTATAGATGTAAATTGCTCTGCAGTCATAATGCATGAAATATATAATTGGAAAAACAAATAGATGACAAATACCTAGAAATACCAAGAGAATCAAGAGTCTCAAAATAGTAGATATAATTTATGTGCAGAATAAAGCAATTTTAATAATGCAAAATTTTTATGTACATGTGGCAATGTTAGCTTATGTAAAACCAACATAAAATTTGGCTTATTCACTACTTTTATTAAAAGTGAAATATTTCTATTATTCAATAGGAACGACTGACAAACACTTTATCACAGCTGAAGGGATAACTACAAGCATAACCTCATTTTATTATGCTTTGCTTTATTGTGCTTTATAGTTATTGCACTTTTTACAGATTGAAGGTTTATGTCAAATCTGCCTCAAGCAAGTCTATTGGTGGCATTTGTCCAACGGCATGTGCTCATTTTATGCCTCTGTGTACCATGTTGATAATTCTCACAATATTTCAAACTTTATTATTATTATTTATTATTATATATGTTATGGTGACCTGTGATGAGTGATCTTTGATGTTACTATTGTAATTGTGTTGGAGTGCCATGAACAGTGCCCCTATGGCAAACTTAATAAATGTTGTGTGTGCTCTGATTGCTTCACTGACCAGCCATTCTGCCGTCTCTCTCTCCCCTCAGGCCTCCCTAAATCCTGAGATACAACAATGTTGAAATTAGGCCAATTGATAACCATACAATGGCTTCAAAATGTTCATGTGAAAGAAAGAGTTGCAGGTGTCTCACTTGAAATCAGAAGCTGGAAGTGATTGAAGTCAGTGAGAAAGGCATGTCAAACCTGAGATTGCCCAAAACTAGGCCTTTTACACCAAATAGCCAAGTTGTGAATGCAAAAGAAAATCTCTTGAATGAAATACAGTGCTGCTCCAGTGAACACACAAATGATAAGAAAGCAAAACAGCCTTACTGCTGATATGGAGACAGTTTCGGGAGTCTGGACAGAAGATTACACCAGCCGTAACATTCCCTTAAGCCAACCCTAACCCAGAGCAAGGACCTAACTTGCTTCAAGTATATGAAGGCTAAGAGAGGTGAGGAAGCTACCGAAGAAAAGTTTGGAAGTATAAGTGGTTGGTTCATGAAGTTTAAGGAAAGAAGCCATCTCCATAATATAAAGGTGCAAAGTGAAGCAGCAAGTGCTGATGTAGAACTTGAGCAAGTTATCAAGAAGATTTAGCTAAGACAATTGATGAAGCTGGTTACATTAAACAACAGATTTTCAATGTAGACAAAACAGCTTTCTATTGGAAGAAGATGCTGCCATCTAGGACTTTCATAGCTAGAGAGAAGAAGTCAATGCCTGGCTTCAAAGCCTCAAAAGACAAGCAGGGTGACTCTCTTGTCAGGGGCCAGTGCAGCTGGTGACTTTAAGTTGAAGCTAATGCTCAATGCTCACAAGCCAATGCTGATGGTGATGTACAGAGATTAGTGTTTTCATCTATGCCAACACAACATCCATTGTGCAGCCCATGGATCAGGAGTAATTCTGAGTTTCAAGTCTTATTTAGGAAATACATTTCTTAAAGGTATAGTTGCCATGGATACTGATTCCTCTAATGGATTGATGCAAAGTAAATTGAAAATCTGAAGAGAATTCACTATTTTAGATGTCATTAAAAACATTTTTGATTTGTGGGAGGAGGTCAAAAGAAACTAACAGGAGTTTGGAAGTTCATCTCAACCCTCTTGGTTGACTTTAAGCTGTTCCAGGCTTCAGCGTAGGAAGTAACTACACATGTCGTGGAAAATAGCAAGAGAAATAGAATTAGAAGTGAAGTCTGAAGATGTGTCTGACTTGCTGCGATCTCATGATTAAACTTGAACACAGGATTTTTTCTTTGAGATGATAAAGTGGTTTATTGAGATGGAATCCACTCCTGTTGTAGATGTCATGAACATTGTTGAAATGACATCAAAGGATTTAGAATATCACATAAACTTAGTTGATAAAGCAGTGGTAAGGTTTGAGAGGACTGACTCCAATTTTGAAAGTTCTACTGTGCACACATTATAGTGAAATCTTTCTGGAAAGGATGAGTCAAATTAATACAGCAAATTTTATTGTCTTATTTTAAGAAATTGGCACAGCCACCTCAAGTTTCAGCAACCACCACCTTGATCAGTCCGCAGCCGTCATCATCAGGGCAAGACCCTCCACCAGCAAAAATATTACAATTCAACTGAAGGTGCAGATGATTGTTAGAATTTTTAGCAATAAAGTGTTTTTAAATTAAGGTTTGCATGTTGTTTTATAGATATAATGCTATTGCAGGCTTAATGACCTTTCTCACTGACTTCAATCATTTCTAGCTTTTCATTTAGATTGAGAGACCTATGACTTTTCCTTTCACGTGAACACTTTGAGGACATTGTAGGGTTATCAACTGGCCTAATTTCAATATTGTGTGCAATATTGTGGCTAGTAGCATTATCTGTTTACACACTGGGAAGAAGAAAAATTTGTGTGACTTACTTTATTGCAATATTTGTTTTATTAGGGTGGTCTGGAACTGAAACTGCAATATTTCCAAGATTTGCCTGTAGTCATTTACATATCTTTCATCCCACTTCACTTTATAAAAATGTGTACTGTCGAGTTTTAAGCATAACATGCAGTTTTAGCAACCCATATGGATTTTAATGAGATCTGTTATTAAATGATAGCTACAGAGAATTTAATTTATAGAAATGTTAGTATCTTAAGATTAGAGAGAAGCGATTTATCAGAAAATAATTGAATTTCAGGAAAATGGTTGTATTAATCATTGAGATTAGAAAATATTTTAAATCATGTCCCAGATACGTGGAACAGGGAAGTCTTTAAGAACTTAAAATTAACTATTTAAATTAAACCAAACAAGATATTGGATTTGCTGGTGCTCAAATCTATGTTCAAAAGATAAAATAAGGCAAATAAGAAGATATTGGCTACTCTGGCTCATTGGTTATCTATAGTTCATTAAAAATTAAATTATTCTGAGCCATGTGAAAGGCCTAAAGAAATGTGACATGGATGTATAGAAACTTTGTTATCACGATGAAATGACTAGGATTAATTAAAATATAATTAATCTGTCAAAGTTTGCCCTATCATATTTTTCAATTATGACCAGCCTTCATATTCTAGAATAGATGCAACCCATCAAAATTGACTTTCAAACGAATTCTGCTGCCTCACTTTCTTCCAAATTAGAGGTGTATTCTTACCAGATTAGGAGAAGAAAAAGAGAAGGAGAAAGAGGAAAGATAAGAAGAAGGAAGACTAAAAGAAGGAAGAGGAGAAGACAAGGGAGAAAGAGAAAGTGTGGGGAAATGGAGAAAGGCGTTTTAATCATAATCCTGAAAGACACAAATCCAAACACCATAATCCTGAATGTTTAAATCTCAAAAGATCAAAATCCCTAAAGATCTAAGTCCCTGAAGTCTTACATTTCTAACACCTAAAGTCTATAAAATCACAATCACAGGAGCGTTGAATCACGTTGGGCAGAACTTTTACCTTGCTGTCTTTATTTGGAATTAATTATGGCTTAGGAACATGTGACGTTCTCACAAGTGGGAGCTAAACATTGAGTATACATAAACATAAAGATGGGGGCAATAGACACCACAGACTACTAGAGGGGAAGGGAGGAAAGGGGGGCATGGGTTGAAAAACTACCAATTGGTTATTATCCTTACTACCTGAGTGACAGGATTTGTATCCCAAACCTCAGCATCATGCAGTATACTCATGTAACAAGGCTGCACATGTACCCCTTAATCTAAAATAAAAGTTGAAATTATATTTTTAAAAATGATGTGTATGGGTGTCAAGTTGACAAGGGGTGAATGTGTGGACTTAATTTAGGTGTCAATTTTGACTGGATTAAGGAATGCCTAAGAAGGTGTTTCCAGAGGAGATTACTGTGTGAGTCGGAGCCATCTAGGAGGGGAAGATTTGCTCTCAATACTGGTGAGCACTATCCCATCTATTGGTGGCCTGGAGAGAACAAATACAGAAGGCAAATTGATCTCTCTCTGAGAGCCGAGACAGACTTTTCTTCCGCTGCCTTGGACATCAGAACTCCAGGCTTCCCTGGCCTTTGCAGGACTTTTACCAGCAGCCTCCTGGGGTCCTGAGGCTTTCAGGTTTAGACTGAGTTCTACCATCAGGTTCCCTGATTCTCAATGTAAAAACATTGAAATTCCTCAATAAATGCAGAGATACTCTTTTTGTACATCTTCATTTGTGAAAGATAAAATTTCTCAAGATCTCAGCTCTTTACACAACTGCATATGTGGTCCTGACAAACTTTAGAAAACTTAGATTGTTTGTCATGTATTTCAGATGACCACAGTTATAAAGCTGAGGGCGCAAAATTACCAACTGTAGTGATATCCATTTATATATTTCCCTTTTTGACCTATTTGTGGATACAGTTTGTCTGCTCATAACTGTTATACTCCTTCTACTGTCATTAGTATACTTGTTTGTTTGCAAATATATGTAAGCTCTTATTATTTTTTTGTGTAAGTGGCCTATGAAGTATTCTGTCATGTTTTGATATGTTTCTCAATCAAGTCCCCTTTGAAAAATATAAACAAATATCTTTTTAAAATTGCTAAATTATTTTGCCAAAATTATATTTTTGAGCTTTTGAGCTTTTGGAATTTTAATGTCTGGGGTTGTTAGGTTTGAAATTGTGTTTTTGGAGATTATAACCAGCTGTTAGAGAAAGATTAAGGAAAAGGAGGAGGAAGGTGAGAAAATGGAAAAGTAGTAGTAGGAGCAGGAGAAATAATGGCAGGGAAGAAAAAAGAAGGAAAGAAGGAAGAAAAAGAGGGAGGCAGGAAAGAAAGAGAAAAACAAGAAAAGAAAGAGGAAAAAAGGAGAGACAGAGAAAAGAAAAAGAAAGAAAGAGAAGCAATAAAGGAAGGAGAAAAGAAAAAAATGAAGTGAGCAAGAAAGGCAAAAAAGGGGAAACAGAGGGACAGAAAGAATGAAGAAAGAAAAAAAAGGAAGGAAGGGCAGGAGAGGGAAGGAAGAGAAAGGGAAAGAAAAAGGGAGGGAACAAAAGAGGAAGATTCAAGGTATGTGCAGCCCTGCTGCAAGCTGATGTTATTGGCCTCTAAAGCGTCCTATGGTTGATGTATCAATCAAGGTTCTCTACTAATTTAGAATAATTTCTGGATACCAGCTTCCTCCCTTCACAATATGTCCTCTTTTAACAACTCTTGCCATTGAAAAACTTTTTTCTTAACATGGAAACCATGACTTTATCATCATCTTCAAAGTTTGCATTCTTTTTTTTTACTTCTGCTGGAATATAGCCTTATATATGCTTCCTGGATAATGGATACAACTGCCTAATGCATAAGAATACTCCATGTGCCCAACACATAAGAAATTCTCTCTCTTTCTGTGTGTGTGTGTGTGTGTGTGTGTGTGTGTGTGTGTGAGAGAGAGAGAGAGAGAGAGAGAGAGAGAAGGATATGGCTGAGACTAAAGGATTATAAAATTTTTTAAAATAATTTTTTGAAATTTGTCAAAAGATTTTTATGCTAAATTGAGCTCAACTTTTTTTTTAATCTGAAAAGAAACTTGAATCTCCTCAGTCTTTTTTTAGCTGCAGAAATGGGCAGTAACCTAATCCTCTTCTGCTGCTCAAGAAGCAGGCCCAATCCAGATGTGCAACACACCCTCATTGAGGACTTCCATGTCAAACACTATACGGGGCATTGTAACAAGGATCCTAAGGCAGCTCTAGTCCTCAGGGCTTCCTCTATGCACGATTCCCAGGGTGCATTTCCCTTGTGAGTTTCTGTGCCTGACATCTCTAGTCTCAATGCACATGCATGCGATTCTATCTACTCAGATACAGCCCCTAGTCTCAAGATTGCAATGTGATGGGCTAAGTGCTGGAATAGAGATAGGAAAAAATCACTCAAGAGGTGAAAGTGGTCCTAGAAAGATGGTAGTGTCTGAGGGGAGTCACGGGGGCTCATGACATTGAATTTAGCCAAGGATAAAAGAAGGGCAGGCTATTATACCAAAGGGAAACAGCAATCTTTAATGACACGAAGAAGCAAACAAGAAAATTTCTGAAGTTCAGATAAAATTCCACATTTTTCTGGCTACTCCCAGGAAATTACATCTAACTGTACTGAGGCAGCAAGGAAAGGAAGAGCTGAATAGTGGATGCCCCATGACATGGGGCACACGTCTCCAGTTTGTTCCAATGGTCTACTCCACTCGCGTTGCCTGGCCCAGCTCACATCTGTCATTTGCAGTACCCACAGGAATTTTACTTTCTCATCCCTGGATTAACATGACAAGTCTAAACTCTTCAGGCTCATATTCTTGCCTTCTCCGTGCAATGACCATTCTCTTCAGCAATAGAGAGAAGCTGCAGCTCTCGCCGCTTCCCAATAGAGTCCCAGGTATCCTGTTCAAAATATATTCCCTCTATAGCCCTTTATAGCCCTCACACATTTCTTGTTCCTCCCCATCTCTTCATTTAGAAGGCGGTCTGCTTTTCTCAAATATATCTATACTTTAAAGACACACATCAAATATTTATATCTCCCATCAAGACTGTCAGATTAATCTCCATGCCAACTCTATAAGGTTTTGTCTAAATCATTTTAGCAAATAGAATTAGTTCAGGAAGTTTATAAAAATTTTACCAAAGTCATAGAGTTAGCAAGAGATAAAGTCAGGATGTGAATCCACAGTATCTGATTACAAAAGGCAACTCTGGCACTCACATGACAAACTAGAACACAGAGAAAAACATACCCATGCTTTTAGTTGCAGTTTGAATTCTTCCCTGGTTTTTGCATGTTTGCTTTTGCATTTATATTGTTCCTTTTCAGAATGCTTCTAAATCCTTAAATTCCAAGGACTGAGTCTACTACTTTGTATATTCTACATTACTTAGATTTAGATTCAGAGTCAATTATTGTCATTTGACCATCAACTTTGATGCAGACATCCAGTGGAGCTTTTCCACGTACACTAATCAAATCTGTAAGACACTGAGATACACATATTATTATTTGTACTTTTCAGACTTGGCCACTATTTAAATCATTAAGAAGGTAAGAGATTGAATATGAATATGGGGGTCCTAACATCAAGCTCCGAGTTCTTTCCACTAAAAAACTCATTGCTTAACATCATACTAGATACAGAAAGGACATTTCATTAATGCTTACTGGATGAATGAATAATTTTAAAAAAGAATTCAATGACAATGTAATAAAAGTCACCCAAGCAGAGATCTGTATTATGATAATACAAACTTCTTACAAATCAATCTATTACATGGTTATCATCATGAAGGGAATGCAAAACTGTAGAATATTTTGAGAAGAAAATTAAGCAATGGTCCTTGAAAGATTAAATAGTACAGAAGTGCAGGGCAGAATAAAACTGGAGAGATTAAATGGACAAAATGACAAAATGGACGGTTAGGAGACAGTTGTAGCTCAACTGTGATGCATTAAAGGAATGCCCTCACTACTGGTCAGAATTTTAAAGTGTATGCTTCTCCCCATATAGCACGAACGCTCTGAATTAAAATTGAGACTAGCTATTTGCACATTCGTTCTCTTGTCATTTTAACCTATCGCCACTCGTGCATCCCCTGTAGAATTTGTAGATATTTTTAATTCCCCACAAGATAAAGTAGGACAGAATGGAATAGACCATGTCTTACTACTCTTTGAATCCTTTAAGACAACATTATCCACACTGTGTCCAAATAAAGTTCAGAAATAATGGCAGGAAAGGCAGGTGTGGTGGCTCATGCCTGTAATGCCAGCACTTTGGGAGGCCAAGACAGGTGGACTGCTTGAGCCCAGGAGTTTGAGACCATCCTAGACAACATGGCAAAATCCTATCTCTATAAAAAAATAGAAAAATTAGCCAGGCATAGTGGTGCACATCTGTAGTTCCAGCTACTCAGGGGGCTGAGGTGGGAGAATCACCTGAAGGTAGAGAGGTCAAGGCTACGGTGAGCTGTGACTGCTCCACTGAACTCTAGCCTGGATGACAGTCAGACCCTCAGGGTCTCTAAAAAAGAAAGAAAGAAAATAACAAAAATGGCAAAAATAAGGAAATACTGTGGGAGGAAAAAGCATGTGTCTGGTATAGAATTTTTCAAAACTTTACTTTCCTAACATATCTTATGAATTGCCAAGAGGGGATATGATTTGCAGGTTTCCCCCAATTTTTAGGACCACAGTTTCCTATCCATACTCCTTCATGGGGGTGCTTATTACCTAGGGATCAATTTCCCTGAGTACAGAAGACATAATGTTGTTCAAAACATTTCTCATAGTGCTACAATTGAAGGTGTCTTCTAAGTGTCCATCAAATGAAAGAATGCCTCTATAAAAGTAATCACAATTTATGCTTTAATTATGTTGTTTTACAATCTCTCTGGAATTTCAGTATTGCTACTTACATTGTGATGTGTTTATACAACTTAATTGCCTCTACATTTGTTGACCCATGTCAACAAGGAGCACACAGCACATTTTCTCATATTGGATAGTATGTCTCTAAGCTTAGGTTCAGTTATTTGGTAGAAGCCAACATCCACAGGGTCTCAGCGGCTAAGATAACAAAGCCTTATTTCTTGCTTATGTCACTGGTCCTGTGAAGGTGGTCCATGGTTCTGGTCCACGGCTCTGGTCCACGTTATCTCCATTCAGGGATCCAGCCTAAGGGAACATATCTGAAACATGCCAGTCTCTTGACAAAAGGTAAAGAGAACATGGTGAACCCTCACAATGTGTTTTAAATCTTATGCTCTGATGTGTAAGACATCACTTCCACTCATACTTCTTTGGACTAAACAAGTCACACTGCTAGACCCCTGTCACAAGAAGAGGGAAGCAAATAGTTGAACATAAAAAGATCCATCTACTATGCTAAGTTTTTATCTTCTACTAAAGCCCTGGTCTTCTAAGGAGGTAACACAGTAAATTTTCAAATCATCCTGGCTTAGACATTTAGCAAATACAGTAAAGAATGCAATTATTACAGTTTTATTTTTCAATCCCAAATTCTAATAGACACACTCAAGCTTTCAGATTTACTCTAGTATGAATTTCATTTTAACGGACCCTGTGTTTCTGCCTCTAGAACAAGAAAAGCCTATCTCTTCTTTCCTCTTCTCAAGATATAGTAAATTTAGAGAATGATATATTATGCTTTTAAGTAGTGGTAAATACCCCCATTCTAATCAATTCCTTGATTGCAACACAATTGATGCTGATTAAAGATACAACAAACTAAAAATATTATTTGTCTGAGTAAAAGTAATTTTAATCATGAACCTTAAATCGAACTCTTTATAATGTATGCCTGTTTACTCTGCAACAAAATAAGGATTATATGTTCCATAAAAAGTCAGATAAACTGTGTTGAAAGTTTTATTTTATCACAACTGTAAACTCTGTTCATATATTTACATATTGCTTGGGAATCACGAATCATCTGCTCACAACCTAGAATAATAATGATCATGGTGGTTGATAAAGTTTTTCAGATGTACCTTGAATACACCATGACTCCACTGATGATCATAAACCTCCACCATTTTGTTCCATTTCATAAAAGTTACATTTTATCGACTAACATAAGCTATTTCTTGCATAGTAAATGTCTTAATTTATAAGGTCAATAGAATATACAAAAGCAAATGAATAATACATGTAAACTCAAGTTTGTCATCATCATATAGATTCTTATTTTGTGTAATTAATAAAAGTTCTCCTTTAACCAGAGCCCCCTAAAATTGTGTCATATAATCTGTAGTTTATGTACTAATAGGTTAGTTTTCAAACTCAAAATGAGGTGAGCTATAATTTGTAATTAAACATATATAAAGAACCTATTCATAAATTATTTTCTTAGTGTATAAAGCAAAGCAAATATAAGGGTATCCACAGAGCAATAAAACTCCCATTTAGTTAGCTTATGGTGTGTTTTCTTGAAGGAAAAGCAACGTAATTGGAGCTATGATACCAAGGACTGAACATGACCACAATACACACTAGGAATGTAGTATGCACATACCTATTATCCAAAATGTCTATAGCTTCTCCAGCAAAAGTTTGAGGGAAATAGGCAATTATATAGATTCTGGGAGTCAGAATTTTTAGAATGTAAAAAATTTAGATATTATCTAGGACCATTATGTTATCAAATAATAGAGATACCATCTCTCTTCATTTTATGTGTCTGGCACATCTGAGTGATACATAGAATACAATGAAAATGGTGCCCCCTGCAGCATGAAATTAGCAATATCACATCCACCTCTCATGTAATAAATTTGGAAACTAAGACCCACAGAGAGAAATCCTCTGCCCTGACAGCTCTGGAAGCCTAGCTTTGACATAGGAAGGGTAAGTCCATGAAAATTTGGTGTTGACAAGTCCTCCATGCCGTCTGAAATTCTACAAGTATGATCTTGCATCTGGGTTGCAGGCTTGCTCATTTAGAATTGAAATGCTTTTCCCCATTATTTATTTATTCAGTATTCTAGAAATAAAGAAGAAAGCAAGTTTTGGTAAAGGAAATAAGTAGGATCTCTCAGGACTTAGTATCAGGAACAAGAGGTAAATTGTATCTGTGTAAGGCAGTAGTGGGAGGAGTCTGAACAGGAATGCGATGATATCCAAAGCAAATTAAATTTATGCAGCATAGGCTATATTCATGCCTACTGCTAATCTCTCTTCCCTAATCTGCTCTTTGGATTTTTTATATATTCTCCTAAAACTGAAGTATTTGGTTTCTTCTTATGGTGTATGAAGAAGCATACAATGTGTATGAAATACCTACTCCGAGGCAAATTTTAGTCTGTTCTAATATTACTTTATTATTTAGTCGCATTGTACAGACACAAACTAATGTGGTACCAATCTAACAAAGAATGTGGACACATTTAATGCAAACAACACCAGAATCCATATGATTGAAGAAAACATGATTTAAGAAAAATATGAGTGGATAAGAAATACAAAATAACACTAATTTAAGTTAACACTATGAGCTAGACATTTTATTGACCTCCTTAGCTTTTGTTGTTGTTATTCTTAATAAAAAAAAAAAAAACCCTGTCAATTTTTAGCTATGTACAAGGCACAGGACTAGAAAACACATTTATCAGCCTCCTTTTAAACTAAGGTGTGGCTCTGTGACTGAGTTCTGGTGAGCGAAATAGAACTGGAAATGTGTTACAACTCCTTAAAGATGCCCTATAAAGAATGATAGTGTGTGCTGTTTGCGCCTTTCTTCATTACCGTTTTTTCCATCCCACTGTCTGGTATACAGATGTATTGGTTGGAGCCTGACAATGTGTCAGAGCAGTGAATTGAAACTGACCTGAGTCTCTGACATCTTCGTAGAGCCACACAGCAACCCTGGATCTCCTCTCTCAGAACATTTTTCCATGTAGTAAAAATAAACTTTTATCTCATTTACGCTACATCATTTGAAGTTTTTGTTATATGAAACTAAGCATAATCCTGATATTCCCTTAATTTACAGATGTAAAACCTGGGAACAAAATAAGATACCTATTCAATTGCAAAGTATTAAGAAGACTATTTATACAAAAGCTATTTATGACTGCAAAATCTGTATTATTTTCCAGAGAAGATATAGCTTTCTGGTTAACATAAGAGTGATTAGAAATAGAAGATAGGCCAAAGGCAGTTGAAGAAAGGAGCCAGATTACAGTGTTTGAGATCTGAAGTAATCACTCAAATCTTACTCTCTCAACATGGACCGCAGCAAAATTTTTGCTAATCATTAGTTACAGGTGATAAATGAGTAATGCGCAAAGTCAAGACTGATTCTTGGATTTTTATCCTTGATAGACTAAGTAAATGGTGGTGGTGCTGTTTATGCAGTTGGTAACCAACACAAAACCAACCCAACATTCAAGGTTTAGTACTTGAGCCCCTTCAGTGTCCTTTGCTATGATACCTTCTCCACTTGGTGCTCTACCCACCTATGGCTGAGCTGGTATCTAAGTTGCAAGACAAAGTCCTCTTTACATTTACCTCCAGTTTCCTCAAGCAGATGGAGTCTCTCCTCATAGCCACTATGGCTGGGGATGTGCTGAGTCTCACTTAAAGGCAGCAAGTGCCAGACTCATACCCAAGGACCACGGCATACTACCTGAGTATTGCTGCTGGTTATTCAGGGTCCAAAGGCTCTTTGGTCAGCAAGTAATGTCTCCTGCCAGGAGGAGGTTTTTCCCTTTGAGACAGTGAGTTCCCTCCCAGCTCACAGTGTGTTTATAAATGTTATCCAGAAGCTAGGACCTAGAAAGGGAGCTTCATGACTCTGACTGGTGCCCTATCCTACTGTGGTGGAGCTGGTATACAAGATGCAAGACAAAGTTCTCTTTGCCTTACCCTCTCCTCTCCTCAGGTGGAAGAAAGGAATCTCCTTTGGACCCATGAGTGATGCAGCCTGGGGTTGGGAGAGCAGTGGCATGAGCACTCCCTTAGCTTCCCCATCTATTGTCTCTGTAGGTCACATAAACCCGCTGCCAAGTCCGCAGAGTCTGAGCCCAGTTCAGCAATAGAGCTCACCTAGGAGTTGCAATCCCTGTGACCTAAACTGCCTTTCAAGTTTATTTAGGGTGTCAGAGCCCTTTAGCCCATAGTGGTGAGGCTTTCTGGAACTCAAGTAGTGACATGGGTGCTCTGAGTTGCCCACTGGATTGGGCAATTCCTCTCTGGCTATGGCTGGTTTAAATGCTCCCTTCATGGGTAGGTATCAGCTGAATTCAGCCTGGTTTTGCTTTCTGCTATGACTGGGTAGTTCTAGGTTCAATATAATGTCTTACAATCGCTGCACTCTCCCCATCCCAATGCATGACACTCTCAACACCACACAGCCACTGCCAGAATGTTGGGGAAGGGTGGTGTCAGCGATTCAAGACTGCCTTTTCTACCCTCCCTCTTTAATGCTTTTCTCAGTGATATGAAGCCAAAAACAGGTATTGTGAGTGCTCACCTGACTTTCAGTTCTTATGAAGGTGCCTTTTTGTGTAGGTAGTGGTTAAATTGGTGTCCTTGTAGGGGAGATGGTTGGTTGAGCCTTCTATTTGGCCATCTTGCTACAACTACCATAATTTTGAAGAAATAAACATAAACAATATTTAAAGATTGGAACTAGTGAATATGAAAATATCTGTTATTCCTATTGGTGGCAAAGTCATAGTTATTGCTAAAGCTACTGTGGTTTATTGGCTACATGCATAATTAAACGAAATGTTAAATTTTAAATACAAGTTAGAGAAAATAAAGTGTAATTTTTTCCCTTCCAAGTACACGGACCAAGTAAGATACCCTGCTATATAAATGGAAGATGCTGACTTCAGTGAGCATCTGATAGGAGCAGAAGACTTTGCCTGAGTCCAGGTTGCACAAAGCCCATCACCCTTCACCTCTTTCCTCTTCTCCATTCTCATTCCATGTGGGGTAGGCTTCGTCTTCTGGTTCTAGGGGAAGAGTTTTAACCCGAAATGACCAATAAAACTAACTGTGCCTCCTAAGAGCTTCCTCACTCTTTTCCATAGGATTTGATTATTATT
>NW_016107854.1:316169-337774 GCF_001604975.1 Cebus imitator
TTTTTGTAGTTTTAGTAGAGATGGGGTTTCACCGTGTTGACCAGGATGGTCTCGATCTCTTGACCTCGTGATCCACCCGCCTTGGCCTCCCAAAGTGCTGGGATTACAGGCGTGAGCCACCGTGCCGGGCGAGGATTTGATTATTAAAATTATCACTGTTACTTTGTGATGTGGATGAATTAACCTTTTAAAGATTAGAGTCAATATTAAGAATAACACAACCAAAGGACAGAAAGGAACTTGATCCCGAGGAAATAATGCAGTCTTTGATCAAGCCTCTCCTGACAACAACTATCTCTGGACTTTATATTACATCTCCTTTTCTTAAACCATGCTGCTGGGTTTTCCAGCACTTGCAAATGACATATAAATGTAGTATGGATGTTTCAGGAAGATATTCTAGTGGAAGTGATATTTTAGTTGAAGTCCAAGGATAGATTGGAATTAACTATTTGGGATAAAAGCAGAGATGTAACTTTCCAAGTAGAAAAAATAACATGTACCCAGGAAATATGGCTGCGGAGAAAGTGGTGTGTACGAAAGAAAGAAACTGATAAAATGACAGTGCAATTAGCGCACAAAGAACTAGGGACGGAAGTAGTAAGGTGAGGATGGAAAGGACTGTGCACAGCTGTCAAGTCAGATGGAAGGGCTTTGATCACTACTGTTAAAGAAACTAGATATCATGAAAGTGACTGAAGCATGATAAACTAAGTATCTGAGATTACACTATTCATAATATGTAGATCAAATGAGAAGTACAGGATAACCAGTTAAAAAGCAATCACAAAACTTGTTTTAAAAACGGTGAAAAAGCGAGGCAGGAGTCACAGAGGAGACATCATGACAGGAGGAGAGGTCAGGGTGATGCTGAGCCAAAAACCAAGGAATAGGGGTGGCTTCTAGAAGCTGGGAAAGGTAGGAAAACAAAATCTCCACTAGATTCTCAAGTAGAAACTCAGTTTTCTAAATAATTTGACTTCAGCCCTATAAGACCCATTCCAGACTTCTGACTTCCAGAACTGTATGATAATAAATTTGTATTATTTTAGCTAAGAAAACAAACCCAGCAATTGCAGTGGTCCATGAGAAAGGTAATGATAGCTTGTTTGGGCCAGTATGCGACACTGTCACACCAGTAGAAATAGGGAAAAATAGAAAGAAATTGAGAAATATTTGGGATCTGAAATGGATAGGTCTTGATGATACCAAATCTGACCTCTAAATGTTGGACTGCACCAGAGGTTCATTTTAGGCCTTCTTCTTTTGCCCCACTCTTCCCTAGAATATCTCATCTCATTCCAAATATGGTCTCCAGCCCTGACCTCTTCTTCAAACTCTGATTTACACTCACTCTATTTCCAAGTTTCAAAGGTATGCCCCATCTATCCACCACCACAACCACCCCACTTTGGTCACCATCACCACTGACACCTTTCCCACATCAGTAAGTGACACCACCCTTCTATCTAGTTGTCCAAGCCTAGAGGTCATCTTTGATTTCTCTTTTTTCCTCCTTCCCCACAATGAGCAATTTCCTGATTATGGTTTTTTTCTATCTTCAGAATACTTCTTTATTCTGTTTATTTTCTCACCTCAACTACAAATACCCAAGTCCAAACCACCATCGTTTCTCACCTGAGTTAATTCAAAAAATGCTTAAATGGGGCTCTTGCCTCTGTACCTTCCAGTCCATTTTAAAAATAGGGTCAGAGTGACAGTTAAAAATATAAGCCCTACAGTGTTTTTTCCGCACATCACGGGAGCCATATTATCACCCTTCATTAGCTTCCCTTTACATTTCCTTCTCTGTTTTCTCTTTTCCCCTTAGGTACAATGTTCCAGCCATGTTGGTCTTCTGGACACCAAATCTTCTTCTTGCTTTCAGACCATTGTGCTTGCTGTTTGCCTTCCCTGAAATGATCTTCACTTCTAGCTCACACCTTGCCTGTTCACAATCACCTCCCTGAGGAAGCCTTTCCTAACTATGACATCTAAATTTGGCTTCCCCTATTCCATCCAGTGTCTCCTTATGGCATGTTTGGTTTCCTTTTGAACATTTTTCAAAATATGTATCTACCTGCTTGTTATCATCTCCTTCCTTTCGCTACATATGCTGCATGATGACAAGAAAGGTGTTGTTTATACCACCATGCCCCAGGCACTTTAGAAAATGGTGGGGCTTAAGAGGTGCTCAATAAACACTTGGTGAATGAAAAATAAAGGAATGGATTAGCTGTGATGTGTGAAGAGAAATGAAGTTTCAAAACTCATCCCTCAGTTTCTGGCTTGTTTCTTGACAGATGGCTATGCCAATTACTGAGAGAGGTGATTCTAAAAGAAGACCAGTCTTAGGGGAAAGAGGATGAATTTTAAACAGTGGACTTGGATATGCCTTTGAGACTTCCATGTGAAGATATAAAATGGCAACTGATATTATGGATTTAGAATGTAGAAAACAGAATTGCATTGGACATAGAAATATAAGTGATTTAATTGGCATACAATCAGGAACTGGATATATGGGCATAAAGGTAGGCTTGGGCATGTCCTGATGATACTTTCCTGTGGTTCTCCAGGTATTTCATCTGCATGTCTCTCTCAAAATATTGTCTGAACAATTCCTATTTCCTGAAGGCATCCTGCACCACACATTACCTTATGTCTACTATCAATTTCAATCAAATATTGTCAAAAGTATCCTTGAAATAATGCCCGTGTATGACATGTTACTCACCAAATTACACTCATAGATAAACCAGTACCCATTTCCTCTTAACATTTGGTATTTTTGTTTTTTCACTTATATTTTCTCATCATGAGTAAGCAAAGACTATACTGGGAGTCCTCCATTGATTTCACAAAGAAATAAATATTTCTTCTTCCTTTGATGACTTGATACAGTCTTCTTTGTCAATCTTATATTCAAAACCAGAATGTTTTGGTGCAATGAGGGGAAAGTAAGAAAGCTGTAACAAGAGAGAGTCAATACATAAAAGATCTCCTACTGCTACTTTCTAACTGTTTTTGTTTTGTTTGTTTTAAACTATATTGCCTGAGGTTTTGGATGTTACCTGGTCAGGCACGTAATGTGAGATCAGCCCTCTGGACTCAAACGCCTAGTATATTCAGTCTGAGAAAGTCATTTCACAGAGGCAATTAGTTCAACTAACTGCTTGATTGCTCTGGTAAAATTGGCCAGTTGTCTGACCTTCCATAGAACCTGGGAAGAAATTTTCTTCCCCTCATGAGTCTGGCAAAGATATTTTTTCTGCTTTCTCCAGATCAAAGGGGAACATCACACTCCTGGTGCTTAAGTTACCCAATATTTTGTTGCATTAACAGGTTCAAGGAAAATATGTGGGAAGGAACTTTTATTTCAGGATTTAGTGAAAATTCAATTGTTGAACTTTGAGAGTACTTTTTGAATTGTAATAAAGCAAACTTTGGAGAGAATCTCTTAGTCATATATAGACAAATTCGGTAAATACACCTGAAAGTGAAGGTTCACCGTTTTAGCTGGTGCTTGCTGCTAGTGGCTTTCAAATTGTGAATCCCCAGAATTGCTGGGCAGACTTTCAAGGTGCTATAGGAGAGAAAATAATGCCAATGAGGCAAGGCTTAGATTTGCATAGCATTTTACTTTTTATAAAATGCTTTTTATTATTTCAGTTGATTGTATAAATAATCCTGTGGTGAGGGCAAGAGTTAATATCTCTATTTTTAAATATGAAAACATAGTGATTCAGAGATGTTAGGTAACTTTTCTATCCTTGTAGCTATTCAGGGATGGATCCGGGCCTGTAATGCCTTCCTTTTTCTTTGCCTCTAAATCCAGTGCTCTTTCTGCTGTGCTCCACTATTCCCTCTCAAAGCTCTTGAAATCAGAACTCACATTTATAAATGTTTTAGCTTTCTATCCCCTCAACTGCAGTGGATGTGTATGTGCATGTAAATGTATTTCAAAGACACTGTGAGATATAAATGCATTTCCAAATGATTTGGAATGCACATCCTTAAATATACAGACTAATTAAACCTGCTAAATACATTTATTTTCATACATTCTAAAAACTAGTAAATGCTTGTATCATCAGACAGAGAGATATTATCAAATGCATTTGAAAAATGTACATCAGGTAAACTTCAGAAAACGTGTACAAGGTCATTTAGCTAGCATGTGGTTGAGCTTATGTTTATCCAGACTTGACATTGTCTTCAGCAATGCTTGTTTCAGGTGTTATATGCAAATAAGGGAGAGAAGCACAGATTTCCAGAGTGGGATTAATTACAAGAGGACATTTAAGAATAGTCAATGTCTTTGTCTATCAGAAAGTCAGCTCTGTACCAGTCACTTTGGGTGAGACTCTCTTGTCAGGAGCTCAGTGCTGTTGTTTCGTAAGCACGCCTCCTGTAAAATACAAAGGGGCACCCACCTTACATGAAATCTCCTTGCAGAGCAAAATGGAATTTAACAAAGGCTCAGGACACTTATTCAGGAAGACACCACAAAGATAGAGAAAGGTTTTTTAAAAAGAGATGAGTCAAAACCAGTGGAAAAGGAAAGACCGGTGGCTTTGAGAGAAAATATTTTACAAATAATAGAAAAAAGAGGTCAGGACCTGCTGAAGCCAGAGCCCGTCTGTCAGCAGCCTTCATTCTCCTTCAGGTCCCTCCTCAAATACTGACGGCCTCAGGCCACGTTTAAGGTTTAGCTAGTGCCTTCAAGTACAGCATAGCTCTGTTTTCTGCATGAAGCAGGGCAAGCCAATCTAATACTCGGGGATCTTGGCCCAGTCCAACAGCTGTTTTTCTACAGTTTTGATATCCTGTCTTGCTCAATTCTCTATAATTTGCAGCTCTACGGATGCAGCTCCAGAACAAGGGTAACAATGGCCATAAATAAGGCTTTCTGGAACACAGCCATGCTCATTCAGTTACACATATTATATACCTGCTGTATCCCTGCTTTTGTTCCACAGGAGCAGAGTTGAGTAGGTATGACAGAGACACGTAATGTCCAGCAATCTAAAATGTTTCTCATCCAATCCCTTGTAGGAAAAGCTTGGCAACCCCTGCTTCAGACCTGTTGTATTCTCCGAACCTCTCACTTCACTAGTCCCCTACCTTGCCTCCCTGCTCTGGACTTGCTAGAATTTCGAATTCCTGCCTCATCTCTCAAGGTTTTCTTTTTTTTGAGATTCTTGGGATGCCTATCTTGTATCCACAACCACTAACACCCTGCTTCACAGCACAATCTATTAAAAATACATCTGTAAGTCTTATTCAATTAGCATTTGTTTTGCTGAGGGCAAAAATGATCACTGCCGGCCTCATGTCTCCTCTTGGCTTAATTAACACATTCACAGCTAAAAAAATACACAGGGTACCATCACATGACACAGTGTGGTTGCTCATGTTTGCCACAATCGGAGTTCTCTACCATGCTCAGTGAGATGGACCTTTAGGTCTGTCACCCAGGCTGGAGTACAGTGGCATGCTCTCGGCTCACTGCAACTACCATCTCCCTGGTTCAGGCAATTCTCCTGCCTCAGCCTCACAAGTAACTGGGATTACAGGTGCATGCCACCACACCCAGATAATCTTTTTTGTATTTTCAGTAGAGACGGGGTTTCTTCATGTTGGTCAGGCTGATCTCGAATTTTCAACCTCAAATGATCAGCCCATCTCAGCCTCTCAAAGTGCTGGGATTACAGGCATGAACCATGGCTCCTGGAAAAGATGGAGCATTCTTACAAAGGATACTACAGAGCACAGAAGATAATTATGGGAACTGGAATAAAAGGGAATGGGAAACAGCATATAAATCTGTCTTAATGCTGAAAATGACAAGTTTCTATGAAGAAACAGAGGGTTTAAAAATTAATCATTTTTGAAGACTTCACTAACATGCTTATAATTTTACTGCCATTGTCACATATAATCGCCAAAATTTCCCCCAAGAAGCAGATATCTTGCTTATTTTACAGGTGAGAAACCAAGGCACAGCAGGGCCACATAGATAGCAACTGGTAAACCAAGGATTAGAACCCATTTCCTTGACATCACTGCCTGTGGCCATGACTAAGACACTTTACTGTCTCCCTGGGCTCCACTTTGCAACATTCAGTTCAGACAATCAGAAATTTGTTCTGCAAATTCTAGAAAAAAATCAGGGCTAAGGAGTAAATGAGTCACAATGGGGTGATGAGGAAGAAGAGGAGCAGGGGATTGAGTGAGAACTTATCTTCTAGATCATTTGAAAGGAAAATTTTACTGATATTATTCACTACACTGTGAAATTCAGTAAAAAATCAGCCTGTCTGGAGTCTCATCCAAAGGTGTTCAGTCTTTCAGACACTTTTGAGGAGTGCCTGAAAGACCGAATACCTATCAAAAGCTCCACAAACACAGTAATGTTCCAGTGCACATAATCACATCCCATGGGATAGATTAAGTGGGAAAATATACCAGGATCCCATTGATCCTCTACTCCAGTTCATTCCTTTTACAGATGTAGATATTGAAATCCAAACAGGGAAGGTGACTGGCCGGGTGTCATACAAGTGTGGCAGATGCCAGGTTGCATTACAATTTCTATCACCCTATGACCCATGACACAGTGACTAATGCATGGATTTTAGATGCAGACAGACTAGGGGCTGGAACCCTGGGGATCTGGACTGAGCTGGGAGTGAGCTGTTCTCCTCTTAATGCCCCACTTCATCTCCATGAGTACAGAGAGTTTGTCCCTTCTCATTGACACCTTAGCTCAAATTGGTTTATCAGATGCCACTAAAGATAATTACCACTGGCACAGAGCTTTGTATTCTACAAAGTGCCTTCTCAATGATGGTTATTATCCATATCTAACTAAGGAGGAAATCTGTGTGGAGAGAAATGAAGAAACTGCATCTAGGTCATCCCAAATGGCAATGCCCTTCCTCCCACCTGGGCCTGACTTCCAATAAAGAAAAGAGACATCCTCATGGGTTCTCTAGAAAGACATACCCCTTCCTTCTTCGGAGCTTTCACTAATCAGTCTTTGATGGACTTAACACCTGTTCATGGGGCAGATATCATTTCAAATTCTTTATGAACAAAAGTTTTCTGGTTTCCCAAATTATCCTGAAATGGAGTCTATTGTAATTTTATTAGTGGAGTTTATGTGAGGTCTTAAGAATGGAAAGGTCTTACGGTAGTCGCTGATTCAACAAACCTGATGGCAGCTCTAAAATATCCAAAAAGTGTTACCTAGATTGTGGGAAATCCCCACAAGAATCCTGTGAGATGGGCATCATCATCTCCATGTGCATATAAGTAAACTGAATTTCTTTAAAGATTAAGTAACTTGCCACAGGTCACAGTGTAAGTGACAAAGTCAGAATTCAAATAGTTAGCTTCACATTATGCTGTTTTTTTCTCTCATGAAGTCTCATCAAATCCCTATGAAAAGCAAACAAAATTATTGGTAAGGTTGATTGATCCCATTTTACCCATGAGGACACTAAAGCATGAAGGGTCAAAACTATTTGCCAATTCATATAACTAGTAAACTGGAGAGTCAGGATTCAGATCGAGTTTTCTGATTAACTTTTGCAGCTTCCGCTGGTGTTTTATCAAATGCCCCACTGACACCTACATAGCTACTCATTTTAGCAAATAATCTTGCTTTAGAAAATGATTACTAGGGATACACAGATGTGTTTCTGAAATTCCATTATCCTTTGCATCTAAATTATATATACATAGTTTATGATTAGGGTGGAGATAAGTGGGAAGATTTCTGCCATGAGCTATAGAATAACAATCTCAGTTGGAGTTCTTCAATTTTGAGGTTTCTCTGGAGAATTAATCTGCATTCTAGGTCCATAAACACCATTCTGGCTGTTCATATAATATTTCTAACACATTTGTAATAATAATTCTCTTTTACTTCCCTGTAAATGGGGATATGTTGCTCAAACAGACCATTTTTATTTACCTTGTGAGTCATATATGAAAAAAAATACAGCCAATTTGAAAGCAGCACAGCATTTCCTTGGGGTCTTTCACTGAAGGAATTGCAGGATGCATCAGAATTGATGGCAAATAAGACACAGAAGGGCCCACTGATGCACCAAATCCCGTTTTGGGAAGTCTGTTTCAGTAGAAGATTGCAAACAAGCCATTATTTTGTCAGTTGGAACAAAAGCCCTGATTAAAAATTAAAATACATTCTGTACTGATAAATATACAGCTGCCTAATTACTTGCAAGATTTATATTTTGCTATGTTAATTCCCTCATAATGGTTATTTCTTACTCCCTATAAACCAGAACACAATGAGCTTGACAGGGACAAGCTTCAATAAACATTTGGTTGTGCCTTTTATTAGATAGATCAGTTTCTGATTATCGATGTTTTCAGAATCTTATTTTAAAATATTTCTTTAGGAGAAAATTGTGTCCCATCCCTCACATGGCATTCAGTGTAGGCAGAAATGTATCTTTAGAGACACCTCATTATGGCTAATTTAAAATTTCTTATGTGCCAACTTGATCTTCTAACTTGCCATCACTCAACTTTCCTCCGTATTCACATACGTACGCAACCATAACATAAAGCAGTTCGAAAAAAAAAAAAAAAACTACAGTAAATAAAACAAAACAGAATAACAGCTTTCAGTAGCTTAGAGGAATATTTGCAGGCTGAGATGGAGAGGAAAATGGGAGCCATGATCAAAGGAAGAGTATAAAAATAAATAAAAGAGGAATTGGTAGAGTGGGTAGTCCCAAGGAAGGGCCCATCTCTCCACAGAAAGATTTAAAAATGATGTAAAAAACTGTCAGATTCAACTTCATCAGAACTCTGATAAACAGCCAAAAGTTTACAGCAACTAAGTTTTCTGAACCAAGGAAATGCACCATTAAAATGGTAGGAAAGCTTTGTGACATTTTTATTTGCCTTGCCCATCTCCTCCCTGGCTCAGCTCAGTAGCTGACTTGAAGACATCCGTCCACATATCCAGTGTAGGCCTCTGAACCCTACTTCTGCTTTGGAGTAAAGCAAACTTTATTTAAAAGGATTAGGTTTGTTTGTCCTAAACCGTTTGAAGTCTATCTGAAGGCCTGACACAAGGCACTTGTGTGTGTTTCACTAATTAAGAACTCACTTAGGGGAGAAAAGTAGATATTACTCAAAAACACGGTAAGTTAAATTAACAACACACAGCTGCCTGGGCAAAAGACTGTGGTTGAGACCTACAATAGAGTCCCGAAACATGGAAGGAAAAACTGGTGATGAAGTTTCTTGAGAAAATTATGGCATTAAAAAGTGCTTGTATATATACTGGGGACCTTAGCAAGTCACACACATGCCTAGCACAGGGAGCATGCTCAGAAAAGACTTGCGAATACCTTATGCTCTAAGGTTTCATCTTTGGCTGATCTCCAATCTAAGCACAAGCAGAAAGTGAAGCCTAAGACAGAGTTGTAAACAGCCAGGCTAAGCAACAAAGCACCTCCCCAAGAGTACTCCAGCACAAAACCAATCTGCAAAAGAGAGAGAGAATCTTCTCTCTCTGTCTCTGAATTTTCTCTTTCTTTCTCTCCTCTCCTCCCCTCCCCTCCCCTCCTCTTCTCTTCTTCTCTCCCTCTCTCACTTTCTCTTTCTCTCCTCCCACCCCCAATCCTCTCTTTCTCTGTTGACAAATGGCATTCAAGAAAACTTTTGTCAAGAAATCAGCTAAAATCAAGCTGAAGGAATAGAAATTTAAGAAACCATGCAGGAAGAAAAGCACAGACTTTATGAAAAGCATAGACTTTATAAAAATCATTTAGAAAAGTTGCTAAAACAAAGAGCTATAGCCTAGAGCAAACAACACAAACAAGCCTGGAGGAGAGGAAGATGCTAATTCTTAGAGTTACCATGTTGTAAAATGACAATGTCCAGTTTTCAACAAAAGTTTGGACAAAGCACGCAAAGAAACAAGAAAGTATGAGCCATTCCTAGAAGAAATTTAAAAAAAAAAATGTACCTCAAGAAGCACAGACATTAAACTTACCAACAGAAACTATAAATAAATAATTTTAAATATGTTCAAATTGCTAAAGGAAACCATAGACAAAGAACTAAAGGAAACCAGGGTAATAACGCAGGAACAGAGAATAGCAATAAAGTGAAAAGAACTATAACAAAGAACTAAGCATAAATTCGGAAACTATAAGTCCAATACCTGAAATGAAAAACTCACTAGCAGGTTGCAATTGCAAACATGAACAAGCAGAAGAATCAATGAAACTGAAGAGAGATTAGTTGAAATTATCCAGTCTGAAGAGTAAAAGATGAATGAAGTAAAATGAACAGAGCCTAAGAGACCTACGAGACACCATCAAGCATAGCAACACATGCATAATGGGAATTTAAGAATAGGAGAAAGTCAGAAAAAGTATTTGAAGAAATAATGCCAAATTCTCAAATTGACAAAAGATGCAAATCTACATACTCAAGTAACTCAATGAACTCTATAAAGCAAACTTTTGCCTGGATATTCAGGCATTTCCAAACATTCTCTGAAATCTAGATGAAAGTTTTCAAGCCTCAATTTTTGATTTCTGTGCACCTGCAGCCTCAACACCATGTGGAAACTGCCAAAGCTTGAGGCTTGCACCCTGTGAAGCCATGGCCCAAGCTCTATATTGCCCCCTTTCAGCCATGGCTGAAGCAGCTTGGATGCAGGGCACCCAGTCCTGAGGCTGTATGCAGCATGCGGACCCTTGGCCTGACCCACGAAACATTGTCCTACTAGGTCTCCCAGCCTGTGATGGGAAGAACTGCTATTAAGGCCTCTGATAGGCCCTTCAGACATTTTCCCTATTGTCTTGGGGATTCATATACAGCACCTCATTACTCATGCAAATTTCTGCACCTGGCTTGAATTTCTCCTCAGAAAATGGGATTTCTTTTCCTATCACATTGTCAGGCTATAAATTTTCTGAACTTTTATGCTCTGCTTTCTTTATAAAAGTGAATGCTTTTAACAGCATACAAGTCACCTCTTGAATTCTTTGCTGCTTAGAAATTTCTTTCACCAAATACCCTAAATTATCTCTCTCAAGTTCAAAGTTTTACAAATCTATAGGGCAAGGGCAAAATGCTGCCAGTCCTTTTGCTAAAACATAACAAAAGTTACCTTTGCTCTGGTTCCCAACAAGTTCCTCACCTCCATCTGAGATGATCTCAGCCTGGACCTTATTGCCCATATCATTATCAGGCCTTTGGTCAAAGCCATTCAACAAGTCTCTAGGAAATTCCAGACCTTTTCACATTTTCTTTCTTCTGAGCCCTCCAAATTGTTGCAACCTCTGTTTATTACCCAGTTCCAAAGTCACTTCCACATTTTGGGGTATCTTTTCAGCAGCACCACATTCTGCTGGTACCAATTTACTGTATTAGTCCATTTTCATGCTGCTGATAAACACATACCTGAGACAGGGCAATTTACAAAAGAAAGAAGTTTAACTAGATTTACAGTTCCATGTCTCTGGGGAAGTCTCACAATCATGTTGGAAGGCAAGGTGGGACCAGTCACATCTTAAGTAGATGGTGGCAAGCAATCAGAGGAGAGCTTGTACAGGAAGACTCACCTTTTTATAAGCATCAGATCTTATGAGACTTATCCACTATCACGAGAACAACATGGGAAAGACCTGTCCCAGGATTCAATGATTCAATTACCTCCCACTGGGTTCCTCCCACAACATATGGAATTCAACGAAAGATTTGAGTGATGATACAGCCAAACTATATCACTTCTCTTCTAATTGTCTAAATGATTTAAAAAACAAATGCATAACACAGTAATTATAAAGTTATGTAATGGACATACAATGTAGGAAGATGTAATTAAAAGAAATAAACAGAAAAAGAAAACCATAAAGGATAGATACAGAGTTGTATTATAGGAGTTTTTATGCTTAATACGTATAGAGTTTCCTTTTCATCATCACTGAGATAATAAAAATGCTTTAGAATTAGGCACATATGTTGGTTTCAATACATAGTAAATGTACTGAGTTCTAGTCAATTGTTCACTTTGAAATGACTAATTTTATGTCATTTGAATTTCACTTTTAATTGTTTAAATTAAAAATAAATAAAGTAAATAATAAATGGAAATAAAGGTCATCTATCACAAGCACCCAGCAAACATCTAAATGGTGAAAAGCTGAAAGATTTTTCCCTAAGATCAGGAGCAAAACAAGGGTTCCCACTGTCACCACATTCAACATAGTACTGGAAGGTCTGGTCAAAGCAATTAGGCAAGAGAAGGAAATAAAAGGCACCCATATTAGAAAGCGATAAGTTAAATTGTTTCTGTTTGCAGGTGACATAATCTCATATGTAGAAAGTACTAAAGATTGCAAACACAGAGAATGTTAAAAAACTATTAAATTCATTAAGATTATAGGATATGAAATCAACTTATAAAAGTTAGTAGCATTTGTATACATTAACAATGAATTTCCCAGAACAGAAATCAAGAAAACAATTATGTTTATAGGCACTCCAAAAAATTCAGGAAAAAAAATTAACCAAGGCAGTGAAAAACCTATACACTGAAAACTATAAAACATTGATGAAAGAAACAAAAGAAGACAAGATGATTGGAAATATATTTCATGTTCAAGAATTAGAAAATGTTAAAATGTCCATATTACCCAGAGCAATCTATAGATTCAATAAAATCCCTATCCAAATTCCAATGACATTTTTCAGACATTAAAAAAAGCAATTCTAATATTTATGTGTAACTACAAAAGATTCCAGATAGCTCAAGCAATCTTCAGCAAAATGAACAAAGCTGGGGGCATCACATGACCTTATTTGAAAATCAACTACGAAGTTATAACAAATAGAAAATGGTACTGGCATAAAAACAGACACATGGACAAAAGGAACAGAATAGAGAGTCCAGAAATAAATCCACATGTTTACAGACAATTCATTTTCAACAAAGATGTCAAGAATACACAATGGGGAAAAAGCAGTCTCTTCAGTAAGTGGTGTTGGAAAAATATTTTCCTCAGGCAAAAAAATAGAATTACATCATAACCTTACATCATATACAAAAATCAACCTAAAATGGATTAAATATTTAATCAATTGTATCTTTTGTTTCTTTCATCAATGTTTTATATTTTTCAGTATATAGATTTTTCACCACCTTGGTTAATTTTTTTTTCTAAATTTTTTGGAGTGCCTATAAATATAATCGTTTTCTTGATTTCTGTTCATTTAAATTCATTGTTAATTTAAATGAATTAGTTCATTTAAATGTAAGAGCTGAGACTATAAAACTATTAAAAGAAAACATAGGGAGGAAAGCCCCATGATATCAGTCTGGGCAATGATTTGTTTAATATAACCCCAAAAGCACACACAACAAAAATAAAAATAGGCAGATGAAAGTACATTAAACTAAAAACTTATGCACAGCAAAGGGAACAATGAATAAAGTGATGATCTTTCGATTAAAAAAAATTACAAACCATTTATCTAATAAGGGGGTACTATCCAACATATATTAAAAATTAAAACTTAATAACAAGAATACATATAACCTCACTGACAAATGAGCAAAGAACCTAAGTTAACACTTTCCAAAAGAAGAACTCAAATGACCAACAGACATGTTGAAAAAAATGCTCAACATAGTCATAAGAGAAATGAAAATTTAAAGCACAATCACCTCACGCATGTTAGAATAGCTATTATCAAAAAGATGAGAGGTAACAAGTATTGGTGAGGATATAAAGAAGAGGGAACACTTGTTCACTATTAGTGAGATATAAATTTGTAGAGCCATTATGCAAAGCAGTAAAGAGATTCCTCAAAAAAATTAAAAATAGAACTACCATAGGCTCCAGTAATCCCAGTTATGTGTATATATAAAAAGAACATGAAATCAGTTTATTAAAGAGATATCTGCTTTCTCATGTTTATTGGATCATTACAATACTCAAGATATAAAATCATGACAATAGCCAAGATACAGCATTACAATAGCAAGATGGACACAACCTAAGCGTCAATCAATGGATTAATGGATAAGGAAAATATAGTCTGGTCATTTGCAACAACGTAGATGAACCTTCCAAGCTAACTGAAATAAGCCATCCAAAAAGACAAATACTGTATGATCTCCCTTATTTGTGGAATCTTAAAAAGTCAAACTCATAGAAGCAGAGAGCTACCATGGACTGGGTGTTGTGGGATATGGAAGATTTTGATCAAAAAACATAAAATTTAAGTTATAAAGAAGGAATAAGTTCAAGAAATCTATTGTACATCATAGTGACTATTGTCGATAACAATATAGTCAGCCCACTAAATCTATGGGTTTCACATCTGTGAATTCAACTAACCACAGAACAAAAATATTAGAAAAAGAAAAAGAGGATGATTGATTCTGTATTGAACATCTTCAGACTTTTTTTCTTATCATCATTCCCTAAACAATGCTGTATAACAGCTATTACATAGCCCTTACATTGTATCAGGTATTATAAGTCATCTAGAGAGGATTTAAAATATACCTGAGGATATGTGTAGGTCATATGCAAACACTACACTATTTCATATAAGGGACTTGAGCATCCATGGATTTTGGTAACCACAGGGGGTCCTAAAACCAACTTTCTGTGGATACCAAGGAAAAACAGTATTATATACTTGAAAGTTGCTAAGATAGTAGGTAAGTATGTGAAGTAATACATATGTTAAATAGCTTGCTTTAGCCATTCCATAATGTATACATATTTCAAAACATCATGTTGTACATCATAAGTCTATATAATTTTCATCTTTGATTGAATAAATAAATGGAAGAGATAACATAAGATCTACAACAAAGGTAGTATGGTGAAGTGTAGCAGGGAAGGGTAAAAGGAGGTGAAGTCAGAGACAAAACGTGATGCACTTTTGAAACATGGAAGGTGAGAGACTCTTTGCTTCCTTCTACCCTGACCTCTACAATTTATTCTGTACATAACTGCCATATTTACCTTTCTCAAAAAAAAAAAAAAAAAAAAAAAAAAAAACAGCTGAACATTACATTCCTACTCTTCACGCTCAAATTTAGAAGCTTTTATTCTCTCCTGTTAACTCCCATTGCACACATGGCAGCTCCTGCATTCCAACTTGGCCAAACCTTTTCTCTCTGCCTCCTGAAGCTTTCCCTCTCTACCTCGCCACTCCCCGAAACAATATGTGCTTCAGCATCTTTTTCTACTCCCTGGACACCATAATTTTTTTTTTACATCTTTGTGCCATTACTCAAACTGTTAACCCTTTTAGATGAATCTTCTTAGCTCAAGTACCATTTTTATGATATTGTTGCCAGGGAACAACTAAGCTGAAAGTATCTCATGGCAGTGAAGAGAACACAGACTTTGAAAACAGGTAGGTATCCAACTTGTATTTGTGTCAGTCATATACATTTGGACCCTAGAAAATTTTGGTGAGTCTTGGTTTCCTCGTCTGTTTAATGAAGTTACTAATATCTCATTCATTTTTCATGATAATAACTTTAAGAACCTATGCAGAGGTCTTTTCACTTGGCTGATATGCAATAAATGTTATCTACTCACTTTCCCAGCAGCCCATGAGAAGTACATATTTATTACAATTTTAAAAATAGAAATACTTTCTCAAACGCATATAGTGTTAATATTTCAAAGCATCTTTACTTACATTTCTCATTTAATCTGCAGAAAAGTATTTGGTATCTATTAAGATAATGTAAACTATGGAGGACAAAATCTAAACTCGAAATGACTTTAACAATAAATTTATTGTGTTTCTTTATGGAAGTTTCTGAGGCAGAATAAACTCCACATATAGCCTGATCAATAAACAATGGAAAGTACTGGTAATTTCCATCTCTCTCACCTTCTATCCTCAGCATGGACTCCATCATGTGGCTGACTCTCCTCAGAGTTGCAAGACAGCCACCATCAACAAATGGGAATACATGCTGCCTTGGCCCATGCAGCTAGAGAGATTCTCTTTATTAAACCTACATAATATCTCTCCTCAATCTGATTAGATCAAATTAGTATGTGCTCACAACTAGGCCAATAATATTGATACCCACCAGGGGATTGCCACAAGCTGATTGGCTACACCAATTATCTGGAGCAAAACCTATTTGGGGAGCTCATCTCAGTACCCCATGGTAAGTATGTGTTGTTTGTTCCAGAAAGAAAATGTTCAGCCTAAAATCACATAGGTAATTCATGCCTAACCTGGAACTGAAGCCCAGGTTCTGTGACCCTCTGACTCCTCTTCTTACTATATTAAGCATGGAAACCATATTGGTTAGGTTTTTTTAGGCTTCCAAGTTATTGCATAACATTATAAAAATGTAACATAAAAAGAGTTCAGAGGGAAATAAGCTATGAGTCACAAAAAACCTTAAATGCATATTACAAAATGAAAGAAGTTGATCTGAAAATGTTATAGCCCAATGGGATTACCTTGCTCTTCTTGAAAGATTTATATATTTATAACACTTTCTGCACAAAAAAAGCCAACATGCTGAGACAGCAAGTGTTGCAGAATTCAGGCACCTGTTATAATTTTAACCTGTGGCCTTTCATTAGGTTTCCAAGGGTGATTTCCATCTCTGAGTGGGGAGGGAATATGTTTTGGAAAGAGGCTGTTGTATCTTTGCTTTAAAGTTAAGTGATAAACTAAATTACTCAGCTGAATTATAAAGTAATTTCCTCCCACAGTTAGCTTGACCTACACACAGGAATAAGCAAAGGTAGTTAGCTTAAGAGGTGAGAAGCAAAACAAAGTCAGTTATGTTAAATTCTATCACTGGTATAATTTTGCAAAGGTGGTTTCAAAAGGCCTACATAATTTATTACTACAAATATACAACATTCTAGAAAAGGAAAACTATGGAGATGGTAGTTGCCAGGAGTTGGGATACAAATAGGTGGATACTCTAATGGTGGATACATGTCATTTCATTTGTCAAAACCAAGAGTGTAGAATACCAAGAGTGAATCCTAATGTAAACCATGAACTTTGGGTGGTATATCAATGCAGGTTCACGGATTGTAACAAATGTACCCCCATCTGGTTCAGGATGTTGATACTGGGAGAGTTGGGGTGTGAGGGGGCAGGGAGTATACAAGAACTCTCTACTTTCTGCTCAATTTTGCCATGAACCTGCCCCAAGTTAAAAAAATAAAAAATAGGGCTCCAGAATGTTTTGATTTTGCAGCTCAATGGCATTCCCCAGTTTCTTTTCATCTCCTCTCTCCACCATTTGCAATAGTTGACTTTGCCCTGGGCTGGCTCCCCTCAAGAGTAAGAGGCTTCTGAAATTCAAAACATTACATCCATACACAACAAAAACCTAAGGCAGGAAAAAGAAAAAGACAATGCTTTCTGAAACCTGCTTAAGAGAAGAAGTCCTTTAATAGAGCCTGTCCTTTTGGGTTTTGGCCAAAAATAGGTCATATGCCTATTGTAAATAAATCACCGAATAAGAGATTGAGATCCCCATGTTTTAATCAGAACTTGCTGAGTCATGTGGGGAAGTGATAGATATCTAAACTTCAATCATTCTTCTCTTAGAAAAAAAAAGTAACAATTTCTAGTACTGAGAACACTACTAGAGAAAGTTACCAGTTAGAAGGCATTTCTGCTCTTCTTTTTACCTCTTCCCTGATGGTCATAGGCAAGAGTCCGCATGAAGTAGTTCCACTGTTGACTGAGGTAGTGGGCTATACTTAACTGCAAAGGGCCCTAACAGGAAGGCAAAGAGAACAATTTTTGTTGTTGCTGTTTGTGGTTCTGAATAAGCAATAGACCAAGCCACTATCACAACCCTTTTGAAGAAGGATATTTTGAAAAGTGGCTCGTTTTCATTAAAATTCAGTGGCCTGTGATAGACAAAGCTACAACTCATATTATCAATGACTTAGCCAGGGACTTTGCAGTCTCCTTTTAATGGTGTCAAATCCAATACTGTTTCCCTGCTAAGAAGCTCATCAAAAATCTTAACCACACTTTTCTGTTTTGTCCTTGTAGCCCCATATCTTTAATGACTCCATAGATTTATTAGAGAATAGAATTCAATCTTCAGAGTTCAGTTCCTTACTTCTCAAGCAGAACTGCTTATTAGTATGCCCAGGGGGATATAATGCTGCACAACTAAGACACATCCTTTTACAGCAGTGGCTTTCAACTTGGCCATATGTAAGAAACCCTTGCCCAGTTCTACAGATATATGCAGAAGTCTGCATACAAATAAAAATTATTTTTGAATTTTTTAATAAGAATTTTCTGCAGCTATTTCAAGTCATGTCAAACAACCTGAAGATATTCACTTATTCTTTTTTTGGCCATCAGATGAAATTGAGGGAAAAGTTTTGAAACATATTCCAGGTAAGAAATATATTAAGTGCTCCTCAGAAGCCATGGCAGGTGGAGGAGAGTTTTATGATGACTGTATGCAAAATTCATTATGCAGCTAGTGCCTAATAAGCCTGAACTTTCAGTCTTAAGATGGTACAGATGTTCTTTATGGTTTAATAAAAATTCCTTCTTGAAGTTTACATTATCAAGTTGCAATATTACACTCTTCTGTCTTCTTGACCTTTCTGCAGCTGGTTCACTGTCCTTAAAACTCCTCACTACACTTATTCTGAATAAGTAGGGATGTTGTGTCATAATCCACAATCAATCCACATAAATAAAACAATTCAGCACAGATGTGACCTGAATATCCATTTAGATTCTGCTAATTATGCCAAGCAGTGACACAAAGGTTTCAAGGTCAGACAAACCAATAGTGAATTTGCTCTGTGGAAAAGCACAACGGGGACCATGCTGCACTTTTTATTGTAATTGCTCATTTGCAGAGTTTCAGAGAGCTTGACACTCTAAAGACATTCTTTAACATATGCCAACTGCTTTTTCTTCAGGTCAGAATGAAAGTGTAAGAAAAAAAAAAAACTTGATTGCCACAAAGCTACAGAAATTTAGATTTAGCCTAGTCTAAACCCTCCTAGAGACAAAGCAAAGTGAAAGAGAAAGAGCATAGGCTTTGGATTCCGTTAGGCAGGGCTTGAAATGTGGTTTAGCTCATTATTATTGATGAACTCTTGCACATCTTATTTAGCTTAACTTGGCCTGTGATCCTCATCTTTATGATCAAAAACCTGCATTTGATTTTGACTCCCAAGAAGAAGCAGAATTAGCCCAGGATGCTATCTCCTACTCCAAACATAGATGGTAGAGTGAGGAACCTATTGAAAGAAACTTTTACAAATCTAGGAAATAACTGAGACGACTATGGGCAACACTGGGAAAGTGGGAGAGCCATGTGAATTATTGCATAGGAGGTGGGGGCCCCTGCACAAGGCCAGGACCAGTCAATGAGGTAGAGAGAGTTAAATCAGAAAAAGCCATTTGAGCCCATCACTTGCCTTCAGACCATCAGTGTTTCTGCATCATGATTCAGACCACTGGGGCAGGTATACAGGTCCAAAAAGCTCTCATAGAGACAGGAACTCAGAAAAGTAGGTAAGGATTGAAGAGCCTAGGCATTCAATTCTTTACCCCTTCCTTTGAAACCACAATGGTGGGTTATAATCTGAGGAATCTCTTCTCTGCATCATAAAGGTGGGGTGAAACAGCTGAGAATAAAATCCTCGCCAGAAGAGTTGTTCATTGTGGAAAAAGAGTCTGTAACTCTTCGCATTAAAGTTTTCACTCCTCTTTTGAACTTACTGAGATCATCACCAAAAAAAGTTCTGGTATTCAGCCCTTTTTATCTTAATGTGGACCTAGAGTACAAAGGAGTATGGCCAATTTAAAAGAAAACAGCAAACTAGATGACAGATACCATCAGCGGCAGAGATATTAAAGAGCATGGAAAAATATTTATAATAAGAATAAATAACAAACATAATCTTATTTTAAAAAAATGACCTGGCGGAGTGGTTCATGTCTGTAATCCCAGCACTTTGGGAGGCCGAGACAGGCAGATCATGAGGTCAGGAGTTTGAGACCAGCCTAACCAGCATGGTGAAACTCTGTCTCCACTAAAAATACAAAAATTACCTGAGCATGGTGGTACATGCCTGCAGTCCAGGTTACTCGGGAGGCTGAGGCAGGAGAATTGCTTGAACCCGAGGCAGAGGTTGCAGTGAGCTGAGATCGAGCCACTGTACTCCAGCCTTGGTGACAGAGCAAGACTTCGTCTCAAAAAAAAATTATATAATTAAAAATATTTATTACGAAAGTTTAATTTTTGAAATGAACACAATTCTGTTTAGTGAAGAATTAACTTTATCCAAAGAGAAGATTGATTGACCTTGGGGAAGTAACCTGTAAATGCTTGGAATTTTCCAAATGATGGAAATCTCTCCCCTGTAAACACAACTGAAAGTTTATACTAATGAGATGACTCAGGCTGGGAGCTGGCAGTGCCAGAAAGACCAACCCAGTCGTTAAAGTGTTGGAATTTGAGCCACATGAAACAGCCTCTAAGGAGGGAGACACTCTAAGGAGGGAGACACTCTAAGGAGGGAGAGGCTGGAGATTGAGCTCAACCACATGTGCAACAACTCAATCAATACTGCCTACATAATGAAGCCTTAATCAATACTCTGGATATTGATGCTTGGTCAAGATCTAGAGTTGACAATACTCTGTTTTTCCACATGCAAATACCAGAAGGGTAACACATCCCTAAGACCTGTACATTTGGGAGCCTGCCAGTCCCACATTCCACTCTCTGCATCTCTTTTTTTTTTTCTGGTTCTGAATTTTTAGCCTTTTCCCGTAATAAAACTATATTATAAATACAGCAGTTTCCTGAGTTCTATGAGTCATTCTAGCAAAATATCAAATCTGAGGGAATCTGTGATGACATCTGAATTTGTAGCCAGCTGGTGTGAAGTTAGGGTAGATCTAAATACCTGTGAACTAAACAGCTAGTGTCAGAAGTCTTGCACAGACTTGGCAGTATGAAGGACCACGCCCTTAACTTCACAGTTTAGCTAACTCTGGGAAGGCACATTGGCAACAATAAGTAGTGGACACAACAGAATAACAAATTAGTGAGTGAAAACATCTTATTGATATCTAGTCCACAAGAAAAGCAAGGATTAAACAAATTAAAATTTTGGGGTGCCAATATCTGAATAATAGGAGTCACAGAAAATAAAATCAAATAGAGATAATTGAGCTAAATGTTTCAGAATAATAAAAAAGAAAAGGGGCTAAGCTCAGTGGCTCATGCCTGTAATCCTCACACTTTGGAAGGCCAAAGCAGAAGGAGCACTTGAGCCTAGAAGTTTGAGACCAGCCTGAGCAATAAGTGAGAACTTGTTTCTATCATTTTTTTTTAAATTATTATCAGGGCTTGGTGGTGGACACCTGTGATCCTAGCTACACAGGAGGCTGAGACAGGAGCATCATTTGAGCCCAAGAAGTAGAGGCTACAGGGAGCCATGATCAAATGATTGCACCACTGCACTCCATACTGAGCAACAGAAAGAGACCCTGTCTCAAAAAAAAAAAAAAAAAAAAAAAAA
>NW_016107854.1:337784-349455 GCF_001604975.1 Cebus imitator
AAAAAAAAAAAAAGAAAGAAAGAAGGAAGGGAAGGGAAGATCTAACTGGAAATCATACAATATCAAACAGAAGAGATAAGAAAAACATTTTATAGGAAAGTTTAAGAAAATCGAAACTAAGTAGAAAATTCTAAAAGCTCTGAAGCAAAGAGGATATCATATTTAAAGGGAACAATCATATTGACTTCAGACCTTTACAACAGCAACGCTAGAGATAAGAGTTCAATAAAGAAAAGCTTTAAAGAATTAAGGAAAATAATTTTGAACTAGAATTTTTTATCTAGTCAAATTAAATTGCTTTTCAAATGTGGGCATATATGTGTATTTGTGCGTTTATATGTATGTGAATATACATACTCTCTCTAGCAGATAAAGGCTTCAAAACTTTTGACACACAAGTACTTCATTGAAAACATTTAGAAGTATCAAAAGAAAAGGAGGAACAAGTCAAGGAGACACTGTAAGAAAGCTCTTTCTATATTAAACATGATGACTGTATAGAGATAATCAATATAATTGTTTATAATTATTTCAAAAAATATTAAAAAATTATATCCATATTAACATATAATTTAAGTTATATGTAATATTAATAGATTAGGATTTGAGAACAATGGAAATAAATAACATGAAAAAATCTGTATCTTATTAGTGTAAAGATCTGTACCTCAATTCTTACAAAAAATATAAGAAACAATGGCAAGACAATTGAAGCAATGAGCAAAGATAATATAAATAAATCCAAATATATCAATAACTATAGTGACTATAAGAGGGATAAATTCAGCAATTAAAAGACAGAGATTGGCAGGTTGGGGTTTTTAAAAGTTCTGTGTAGAAGAGACACATATAAACAATAAGAAAACCAAAAGATGAAATAAACATGATGCTCAAGGAGATATAAACCAAATTCTAAAAGAAAGAAAGACACACTAGTATAGTTATATTGACAGTAGAAAAAATAGACTTTAAATCAAAACTCATTATTGGGGATAGAAAAGTCCCATACACATTGATAAATATTCCCATTTACCGAGAGAGAAGATACAACAATTTTAAACATATATACAATGAAAAAAAATAGTTTTCTCTATATTAAGCAATAAAATCATAGGACTACAGTTATAAAAACATAAATCTATCATCAGAATGAGAGATTTCAATGTTAATTTCTCACTTATTAATAAAGCAATCAGATAAAATATATGTATATATAGGATCTAAACACAATTAAGAAGGTTGATCGCCGGGCGCTGTGGCTCAAGCCTGTAATCCCAGCACTTTGGGAGGCCGAGGCGGGTGGATCACGAGGTCAAGAGATCGAGACCATCCTGGTCAACATGGTGAAACCCCCATCTCTACTAAAAATACAAAACATTAGCTGGGCATGGTGGTGCGTGCCTGTAATCCCAGCTACTCAGGAGGTTGAGGCAGGAGAATTGCCTGAACCCAGGAGGCGGAGGCTGCAGTGAGCCGAGATCGCGCCATTGCACTCCATCCAGCCTGGGTAACGAGAGCGAAACTCCGTCTAAAAAAAAAAAAAAAAAAAAGCAGCTTGATCTATACTTAGACATATATAGAATGCTAAACTCAACTATTTAAGAAAAAATCTGCTTCTCAAGAATGTAAGCAACATTATAAAAATTAGTCATATACTAGAATATAAATCAAGTCTCCACAAATTTCAAAGAATATGTTGCAGACTATTTTCTGATCATACTTCAAATCAGTTAAATGTTAATTACAAAAATAAAAACTTCCTACACATTTTGAAAATCTAACAAAATTGTACCTAATTAACACATTAGAAAATATTATAATTATCTAGAACTACTTGATAATGATAATACTAGGTTTTAAAACTTGTGGACTACACCTGAAGTGTTTTGAGGGAAATCTGTAGCATCATTTACTTATATGAGAAAAGAAGAAAAATCTAAACGTTAACAAGGTAAGGGTAAAACTTAAAGACACTGGACAAAACGAAATAAAACCAAAGAAATTGCAAAGAAAGAAAAAAATAAGAGCAGAAATTGATAAAATAGATAAACAACACAATTGAGAACATCAATAAAGTCAAAAATTGGTTCTTTGAAAATAATAAAATTGCCCTGTTCCAAAATAAACCAAGGAAAAAAGACAAATAAGAACATTTGGATGACCAGTCTACAAAAGTTATATACTCTATGCTTGTAGATATGTGAATTCTAGAAAAGGCAAAATGTGGGTAGACAGTAAAAGAATCAGCAATTTCCAGGAATCCAGGGTAAAATGTGGAGAGGGATGAATAGAAGGAGCTCAGGGCATTTGTGGAGTGAAACTAATCTGCATATACTGTAACTCTAATGTAATCCACTTTGTAATGGTAAACACATGACATTATACATTTGTCAAAACCCATAAAACTGTACAACACAAAGAATGAACTCTAATGTATATTTTGGACTTGAATTTACAATCATATATTAATATTGGTTGATCAGTTTTAATAAATGTACCACACTAACACAAGGGGCTACATAATAGGAGAAACCCTGTCAGGGGTGGCAAGGGGACATATAGGAACTCTGTATTTTCTGCATAAATTTTCTATAAATTTAAATCTGCTCTAAAAACCAGTCTTTTTAAGTATTATTAATTACAAAGTGGATAAAACTACAGATAAAAGAGACTTTTCAAAGGAAATTATTCATATACTCAGTATTTTCCATGCTAATTACTTAAAATGCAAAATTTTTAAGAAAAATAGAAAGCATGAGTTGTTCTATAACTATTACATAAATTAAAGCAATAGTTTAAAAAATATTTATATACAAGCCTGTAATCCCAGCACTTTGGGAGGCCGAGGTGGGTGGATCACGAGGTCAAGAGATAGAGACCATCCTGGTCAACATGATGAAACCCCGTCTCTACTAAAACTACAAAAAATTAGCTGGGCATGGTGGTGCGTGCCTGTAATCCCAGCTACTCAGGAGGCTGAGGCAGGAGGATTGCCTGAACCCAGGAGGCGGAGGTTGCGGTCAGCCGAGATTGTGCCATTGCACTCCAGCCTGGGTAACGAGAGCGAAACTCCGTCTCAAAAAAATATATATATTATATAGAGGAAACACAAGGCTAAGATGATTTTATTATAGGTAGCTCCCATCAAACCTGCATGGTAAATTTTATCCCCATCTTAAACAAATTCCTTAGAAAACAATAACAACAAAAAATGAAATTGTTTCCAAATCCTTTAACAAAGAAGTCATTATAAACCTGACATCGAGACTGGATTAAAAGCATAAAAGAATAAAATCCAAATGATTAAAATAATAACATTTTTATTTATTTATTTATTTATATTATTATACTTTAAGTTCTGGAGTATATATGTAACAAACCTATGTAAGCAGGTTTGTTACATAGGTATACATGTTCCATGGTGGTTTGCTGCATCCATTCACCCCATCAGGATGGCTAGATATAAGATAAATATGTGGAGTTTATTGTACTTCTATGCATCAATCACAAAACCAGAAAACAATTAAAAACATATCATGTACAACAGTCTCAAGTAATGTTAAGTGCCTAGTAATAACTATAAATATATTCTGAGGTCTTTACATTCTCAAAAATAAAATCACAAATTTACATCAGGAGACATCAAGAATGTTCATGACAGTATTTTCGACAAGAGCAAAAAGCATTAATAGGCATATAGTTAAGTAAAATATGGTTTCTTCATACAATGGATTGTTAGACATTAGCAAAATTGTATGAATTATAGCTGCATAGCTACACAAATAGAAAGTTAATCTTAATAATATAAAATTTGTCAGAAAGGGAAATGCCAGATTATATTCAAATGATAACCTTTTTATAAAGTTAAAAAGCTGTTACAGGCCGGGCACAGTGGCTCACGTCTGTAATCCCAGACTTTGTGAGGTCAAGGAAGGTGGATCATCTGAGGTCAGGAGTTCGAGATCAGCCTGACCAACATGGTGAAACCCCATCTCTACTAAACAATACAAAAATTAGCTGGGCATGGTGGTGGCCGCCTGTAATCCCAGCTATTCAGGAGGCTGAGGCAGGAGAATCACTTGAACCTGGGAGGCAGAGGTTGCAGTGAGCTGAGATGGTGCCATTGCACTCCAGCCTGGGCGACAGAACAAGACTCTGTCTCAAAAAACAAATAAACAAATAACAAAAAACAAAAACGAAACTGTTACAAATTTATATATGTATGACAAAACTGTACTATACACACACACGCACGCATTATGGTGTTTTTTATATATGCATATATATGACATATTGATAGATAGGTGAGATTTAAAATATTCATTGATTTTACAAATTGAGAAATTTTAAAATAAATTTATAGCACTGTGCTACTGTCACCACAGTCCAGTTTTAGAACGTTGTCATTGACATCCACAGACCTCTTGAGCCCATTTTCAGCCAGTGCCCACTCACTCCCACCCTCAGGCCCAAATAACCACTGATCTGCTTTCTGTCAGTATAAATCTGCATTTTCAATACACTTTATATACACAGAATCATACAATATATGGCCTTTTGCCTGGCTTCTTTTATTTATCATAACATTTTACAGGTTTAACCATGTTGTAGCAAGTCTCCATATTTTGTTTCTTTTTGTTGCTGAATAATATTTCATTGCATTGACATACCACATTTTCTTCCTTTTTTCTTTCCAATTTTTATTTTAGGTTCAAGGTATACATGTGCAGGCTTGTTACAAGGGTAGACTGCATGTCATGGGGGTTTGGTATACAGATACTTTTGATACCCAGGCAATCAGCATAATACTCAATAGATAGTTTTTCAGTCTTCACCTTCCTCTCGCCCTCTACCCACAAGTAGACCCCAGTGTCTATTGCTCCCTTCTTTGTGTCCACGTGTCCTCAGTGTTTAGGTCTCACTTATAAGTGAGAACATTTGATATTTGGTTTTCTCTTCCTGTATTAATTTGCTTAGGATAATGGCCTTCGGCTCCATCCATATTGCCACAAAGGATGTGATCTCATTCTTTTTTATGACTGCATAGTATTCCATGACATATATATACCACATTTTCTTTATCCAGTCCACCACTGATGGCCATCTAGGCTGATTCCATGTCTTTGCTATTGTGAATAATGCTGCAATGAATATACGCATGCATGTGTGTTTATGGTAGAATGATTTTTATTCCTTTGGGTATATGCCCAGTAATGGGAATTGCTGTGTTGAATGGTAGCTCTGTTTTACAATCTTTGAGAAATCTCCAGACTTTTTCCACTGTGGCTGAAGTAATTTGCATTCCCAACAGCAGCATATAAGCATTCCCTTTTCTCCACAACCACCCCAGCATCTGTTATTTCTTAACTTTTTCGTAATAGCCATTCTGACTAATGTGAGAAAGTATATCATTGTGGTTTTTAATTTGCACTTTCCTAATTATTAGTGATATTAGGCATTGTTTTATATGCCAGTTGGCCATGTGTATGTTTTCTTTTGAGAAGTGTCTGTTCATGTCCTTTGTGTATTTTTTAATGGAGTCCTTTGTTTTTGTTTGTTGATTTGTATAAGTTCTTTATAGTTTCTGGATATTAGATATTGGTCAGGTGCAGAGTTTGCAAATATTTTCTCTACTCTATAGGTTGTCTGTTTACTCTGTTGCTAGTTCTTTTGCTGCACAGAAGCTCTTTAGTTTAATTAGGTCCCATTTGTCAATTTTTGTTTTTATTGCAATTGCTTTGGAGTCTTCATCATAAAATCTTTGCAAGGGCCAATGTTCAGAATGGCATTTCCTAGGTTTTCTTCTAGGGCTTTTAGAGTTTTTGGTTTTACATTTAAGTCATTAATCCATCTTGAGTATTTTTGTATATGATAAAAGGTAGGGGTCCAATTTCAATCTTCTGCATATGACTAACCAGTTATCTCAGCACCATTAATTGAATAGGGAGTCCTTTCTTCATTGCTTATTGTGGTCAGCTTTGTCAAATATCAGATGGTTGTCAGTGCACAGCTTTATTTCTATATATAATTTTCTATATAAATTCAGAGAGTTATGTGGTCATTTATTTCCAGGTTAGAGAACCCAGAAATAAAGAGAAAATGAACTCATTTTGGAATAAATGACCATATAACTTTCTGAATTTATTTTAGCTGCAAAAGAAGGCTGATTAAATGTCCCTCATCAATAAAATTATCTCTGTTTATCCTAGGTCAATAAGATTAAAAATAAATTACCTAATTTATTTTTAATCTTATTGACCTAGCTCCATCTAAAATACTAAAAAATATATCTTTAAAAATTTTTCCTCTTGTGGCTTCACCAATACTGATTTTAAAAATAACAAAATTCTGATCAAAATGATTCAGGAAAAATGTGTCATTATGGTCAAAATGCTTCACCCTCAAAGGCAGGCCCTGTAGGACATGTGCATTCTTTGCTGTCACAGCAGTTCCATCAAGAGTCCAAACACCAAAGGGAACATGAAAACTCGTCTGTCTTCAGCATTCCCAAGGAAAATAAAACCATATTTATATGTTCATATTTTTATAAACATAGATAGCTACATAATAGCATACAGCGTAATATAGTATAGGATATGTGGCAAGAAAAATACAAATAACTATTAGGATTCCAAATCCTCTTTCATTTTGAATAACTGAAAAGAAAATTGCAATAGGCCAGATATTTTGCTGTGATGAGTCAAAACTGCACAGATAATGCTGAATGGCACAGAAATGATTTAGTTCTTACTAAAAGTGAACAAAACAAAAATTACCTGCCCATTAATGATAATGAGACAAACTGAGAAACTCTTAAACACTTATTCATCAATGATTCTTTATTCATAAATAGAAGTCAGAATATAAGCTAACTTACTAGGGAAACTGGAGTAATAAAAACAAGTTTAGTCCAGGAAGGAAAGTAACTTAGAACAATAGCACACCAACACAACTGAATTAAAAATATATATATCAAGAACAACCCTATTGATCCTACAACCCATTTTGCCTATACTCCAGAGACAACCATCTCCAATCCCTTCCCCAGTCATGTTCTGCTTTGTCTCCCTCTTCTACCATGTGGCATTTGCTTTGACTTTTACCCCAAACTGCCTACCTATTGTGTATTTCCTATATCCATAAACACAGGTGCCCAGTTATCCAAGCCAGAAACCTACAAGTCCCACTAGATTCTCCCTCAGCTCTGCCCAAGCATCTAATCAATCACAAAATTTTGCTGATTCTATCACCTTACTGTTTCTTGAATCTGTTCATCCATCATCCCATTGCTACTTTTTCAGGCTTCATCATTTCTTGCCTGAATTACTGCAACTGTCTTCTAGGCTCCTTGCCAGTGTTTTACCATCTTCAATCCGTTCTCCAAAAGCAGCTAGCAAACTTGCAGCAATGCACATCCATGACTCCCCAGTGATAAGATAACATTTAAACTCTATAATGCAGCACTCAAGACTCTGCATGGGCTGGCCCCTGCTTACTAACCTGACAGCAAGCACCTCTTTCCACATTCCTCTTGGTACTTTTCATTTCAATCTAAGCCAGCACTGCCAAATAGAAATATAGCATAAGCCATACCCTAAAGAAAGTTAAAAAAAAATAGGTAAAATGCATTCTAATAAAATACCATATTTAACCCAATACATCCAAAGTATTATGATTTCAACATGTGGCATTAGCCACAGTTCAAGTGGTCAGTCGCCACTTTTGCCTAGCAGCTACCACACCAGACAGTGTAGGCTTAAGACATTTACATTTTCCCCAGTCTTCCCTGTGCTTGCCCATCTCTAGAATTCTTCGTAAGCTGCTACCTCTGGCTGGAATTCCCATCTTTTCCCTTCATATTCTACCCCACTGTGGTTACCATTTCTCCCTTGTTGTGCCCTCCTGACTCACCACCTGCAAATTATGTGTCTCTTTCATGCATTTCCAGAGCACATTGAGTTTTCTTCAGCAAATGGTAGATAGAAAGTTCTTTTCTTTTTACTTATATCACAGATATCTTATATGTCTAGTAATTAGTATAATATTTGATGCATGGTAAGTTAAATACGCACTCATGGTTGCCCACCAAGTCATAACTCCTCCTTTACTCAGTCTCCGCCTGCCCTATGGGCAGGTAACTCAGAGGATAGGAAGCTCATTGTTATCTACTAGGGGAGAGCCTAAGAGGAAACTGATTAACACATATTTTCCCGGGGGTTGTTACTGGTTCCAGGTGGGCATGTGAACAGTTGCTCCAATCAAGCTGAAGGCAAAGAGCTTATTCCAGAGTTAGGGCAAATGTGTTTGTTTTTTCCCCACAATATTTGAGTAAGAAAGTGTGCTGCCGCCATTGCCGTCAGCAGCCTCCCTACAAGGAGCCCTCCAAAAGAGCGAAAGGGAAGGAAAGAACATGGAGTCATTAAGCAATCCAGCTTTAAAGTCTGCACTGTGTCCAGATTTCAGTTTATGAGATAATTTTCTAATTTTTAAAGCTAGTTTGAAATAGTTTTTTATTACTTGCAGCCAAATGTGTATAACTGATCTTGTTACCTTGTGTTAAGTAAATGCTTATTACGTGACAGGCATTGTTCTAGATATTTTACAGATAATATCTGCTTTCCAACCACTCATATAAACTTGAAATTTTTAGTCTTTTACATTTTACTTCTACTTCTTGTTGAAAATAATTTTCAGGGATAAGCATTTCCTGTGCTAATTAGAATGTTTTTTTCCTGCTATCATGTTCAAGGTGAGATGCCTTCTTGGTATCTGTGTGGCAAGATTTTAGATTGTTGCCGATCAGAGACCAACGTGTGTCCCCATTATTTGCCTTTCTACCTGTGGGTATGTATTACTTTTACATAGTCTCTGCCTCATATAGCGAGGGACTATGTAAAAGTTACATAGGAGTCTATTACATACCCTGGCATATAGGTATGGGGGAGGTAGATAATTTGTTTCTTTACTCTTTACATCATTAAGCCAAAAGGGCAGCATTTCACATGCAACAGGGAGAACTTCACATTACCCAAGGATACTGTACCTGGATTAAATGGGACTTTAGGTTGTCTTCCTTAGTGAAAAGATGGAAGCAGTGGGTGTTCTATGTTTGGGAAAACACAAAGGTGGACATTTAGCAAGTTAGGGCAGAGATGAAATGACGTGTTCACACAATACCACTCTCCTTTCCCTGGACCCCTTATTTGCAGTTAGGTTGGGGGCCATGTGACTAAATCTGCCCAAAGGAATGTGAGCATATGTGATGTCAGCCACACCAGGTCCAGGTCTTATAACAATCTCACATGATTGGTCAGACTCCTTCATGAAGGTCTGTGCCAAAAATGGCAGCATCTCATGGTAGATGAAGTCAGAATCCCAAAGGCATTGCTTGGAGAGAGGGCCAACATCCATTAGACTAAAACATGAACCAGAAAGAGGTTCTATTATATTAAACCACTAAGATTTTTAGGATTTTTCTTAAAACAACTAGTGTTACTTGCACTGAGTAAAATAGCACTCAGTAAAATGCTTATTGGATGAGGAAATTGGGTCAAAATAGGGTATCATTTCACATAAGAAGATGTTCACAGTGGCTTCTGCTAAAACCAAGCAAAAAAAGAAAATAAAGAACTATACACTCTTCTACTCCACAAGGGGATCCATAGCATCTGTACCTGAAATTATTCACTCCTAATTATTCAGTTTTTAGCACATCCCTGGCACTGAGTATGTGTTTAATAAACATTTATTGCAACTTCTAAATGTTTAGAGTTCCACAGAATCCTCCTTAAGCCTGATTGTATATAGAATTACATATTTTATAAGACTATAGTTGATTTTCTTTTTGTCTTTATAATTACCTTTGTTTTCAACACATATCCATTAGTTATTTTTTATTATAATCAGAAAAAAATAAAAGTTTATTTTCAGAATCTATAAATCAATGTTGAACATTTATAAGAAAGCAAAATCATGGTATCAAATAAAGGTTGAAGTAACAAAACAAATACTAGAGAAACCAAGTAATATATTCTGAAGCATTAGCTATAATAATGGTCATTATGAAGGGATTCTGTCAGAAAGCAATTCAAGCAAATACTAACATAAAGACAGAATTACAAGAAATATCAGCCTGAAGATTCTAGTGTCTTACTTTACAGGAAAAATAAAATGTCCTGGGTTATTTTAAGCTTCTAAAATATTAGTTTCTATCACCTGAAAGCAGAATACATTATTTAATACTGTGATCTCTAATGCAGTAGAGTAAAATACACAGTGTCTTTTGATGCAAAGCAAGAATTAAGGAAAGTTACAGTGTCTGCTTTGAGATTTGGAAGATAAGAAGAAGGAAATGATAGGCAACAGGAGCCAGAACCAGAAAGGAATGAGGAAATCAAATAGACTAGGCCTCTCACACTTTGATTTAGCATCTTGTTTAACCACGAAGCTTCTTCTTCCCTAAGGAGTATTTATCTTTAAGTTTTGTGGGAAGAGTGCAAATTGCACAAGGAATTAATTAATTTAATGCTTCAGTGTCCCACCTAATCAGATTATAAATCACTCTCTCAGACTGTATCTCTTATAATCATGATATCCCTAAGAAGTAAATTTGTAGATTAGGTTATTGATTAAATGTGGGGAGGGTGAAAGACATAAAGTCGTCGGGATTGACTGCCAAGGTTTGGCATGAACAATTGAGTGGTTAATGGCGCCATTTATTGTGGTAGTCCACACAGTCTAATGTGTATAGGAATCACCTGAAGAGTGTTTAACTATTTCAATTCCCTGGTCCACACTCTAAAATTCTGGCTTAGTAGATTTATAGGGAGGAATCTTGGAATTTGAATTTTTTCTAGAAGTGCCCTGGAGGATTCTAGTACAAGTGGGTACAGGACAACCTTTTGAGATATTTATAAATAGAAGGCACCCTGGAGGAGAAACAGATTTGTGAAAAAGATCCTAAGTTTTAGCTGCATACAAGAATGCTCTGCTGATGTGACTGAATGAGTTTGTCCACATCTGTCTCTAAGCTAACACTAAAGAAGAATGAACACTGAGAAGTACATAACCAGGACCTCGAAAGACTCTCAAACCATTGTAATGGGAATAGCTCTGGGAATTCAGGAACTATGTGGGCTCAGACAAAGAAGTCCATCCCAAAAAGTTGTATTTTCCAAATCTTAGGAAGGTAGGCAGTCGACGAATCAAACATAAGAAAATAAAGCAAAAGGCCTGAGGTTATGTGAACACTGTCAATGTTCATTTACCATCCAGACAGTTTAATATTTGCTATATGTGCTTTATTGTATTTTATATTCATTAAACTCCTAGCACGATTTCATGCTTACAAAGAATGATGGTTTTATAGGGGTGAGAAAAGGAAAGGGACACACAGAGGTTAAAGTACACACTGGCGACAAGCCTTATGAAGATTGCCTAGCAGGGCCGGGCATGGTGGCTCAAGCCTGTAATCCCAGCACTTTGGGAGGCCGAGGCGGGTGGATCACGAGGTCAAGAGATCGATACCATCCTGGTCAACATAGTGAAACCCCGTCTCTACTAAAAATACAAAATATTAGCTGGGCATGGTGGCGCGTGCCTGTAATCCCAGCTACTCAGGAGGCTGAGGCAGGAGAATTGCCTGAACCCAGGAGGCGGAGGTTGCGGTGAG
>NW_016107854.1:349520-364108 GCF_001604975.1 Cebus imitator
AAAAAAAAAAAAAAGATTGCCTAACAAATAAGACAAGTAGCTTATAAGAGGCATGACTGGAACTTGCAGCATAGAGAATAGAATTGAGCTCAATTTAAATTAACCTAGTCCCACCACAGTAGAAATCAGTCATAGCAGATGAAAGAGCCATGTGGTTTATGCCAGTATCATTGGTTTTAACAGATCTGGGAGACGAAGGTTTATCCTTTCATTTAAACATTTGATGATGGTATCCTTAAAATAACTATAAAATATCATTTTTAATAACCTTATGGGTACAAAGTGCTCCTTAATTTCCAGATAAGTATAACTTTGGAAATGTTCTCAATTTAAGGGAGGGCTAGGAATATATACAAGTCAGAGAAGAAGCGGTTATCTGCTCTCTATTTGTGACATGAGAAATATTGACCAAATTATGAGATACTATTAATAGTCACCGAGGAGAACAATTTTGAATCAAACTCAAAGAATATACCTATAATATTTTCATACTCAGTAATTTCTTACCAATTTCTCTTTTAATGGCTCCAATACAATTCCATTTCTTTTGGCATTAAGAGGCTTTATTAATATATTCCTACTTTTATTGAATTCTAAAACTAAAATGATGAGGTTGAGTGATATCCAAAAAAAAAATTTGGAATATTTTAGCTCACCAGAAGCTTAGTACATAATTCTGTTCACATTTAATATATCCTCACACCAAAATTATATTTTCAAAATCATACATTTCAGTCATTATTTTTCATGTTAAATAGGCTAAGTGATGGTTGATTATCCTTTTAAAAGTGACCAAAAACATGTACATAACTTAAAAAGTGCATGTCAGGTGTTAGATTTAAATAATAAGAATAAGTGGTTGGAATTTCACTTATCCTTGAAAGACCAAGCAATTGGAATCTTAATGAGTTTAAATGGAATAAAAACACTCTGATTCATTAGAGAGCAGGTTGCTATGTAATTTATCTACGGTATTTGGCATTCACACACTCATTATTCAGCACATGATACTTTTTATGAAGATATGTAAACTCTCTGGGCACAGATCCATTTTAAAAACCTAGTTCCTCTGAAACAAAGAAATGCTTGAGGGAAGAAAGCTGTAAAAATAAAATAACTGACTGCAGAGACAGCCACCTGTGCGCATTCTGGAGAATTTTCAACATCGAAGACAACAGGACATCAAACCACATGTATTTTAAGGAGCTGCAGGGTTTAAACTATGAAATGAGAAAGCATCAAATAAAATAGAGAGCAAACAAATTTAATATGGGAAGGCCATTGGAGCTGCCAATAAGAAAAATAAAGGCTGGCCAGGAAAGATTGCAAGTGTGCATTTTGAACCTGAAATAGGTGATGGAGACATTGTACCTCAACACTTGCAAAGGAGCACTAAGCTAGTGTCCTATGACTTATTGAGCATATTGATGGCCTTGCTTTACTTCTTACTTTTAGATCATCTTCTGTTTGTTAGAAAACACTAGGCACTGCATGAAGCACTCTTATTATATTGTTTAATTCTTATCATCTTAATGGGACTTAATCTTGCCTAGCTTTTTCAAGGATCCTCTTTCAGAGGGTCAGGGGAAAAGAGAATCCTACTTAACATGGCAATTCACTAGTTTTCCCCTTTTCTGAAGAGAACTACACTGCCATCTGCCTGAAGCCTTGTTCTGTCATTCATTTAGTATCACTGTGGCCAAGTCCCCACTGCTGCTTAGACCTCCCCAGATATTCATATCTGCCCAGATCAGGGCAGTTCCGGCACTTTCTGATTAATCCTATGCCTGGCTCAGACTGCTTGGCATCCAAGCTTCCTCCTCTTGTTACAAGTATGCTTTGCAGCCAAGCCTAGCGATGTACAACATGAGCTGAAAAAGGAGCATGGTAACTGAAAAAGCACAGTGTCAAAGAAATCCATCAAGTCCAGCTTTCAGACCTGGGTTTGTAGATATGATTAGGGTGAGAAGGACCTGCTATAGAAGAGTCAGGTATTAAATAAGAAATTATATGTATCTTGGGCTTTATATTGTTTCCTTAACATGGATGATATGCTATTAATTATTCAGAGATGCAAGTTCATATCTTTGTGATGTTATGCTTTGATTTGTTTCTTTTCATTGTATCACTCTGTTCTTCTGCCCTTTAGGGATATGTTATCCTCCAGTCTGAACAGTGACCATGTTTTCTTCCTAAAATTTATGTTGACAAAACATAGCTTCAGGTTTTCTTCACAATTGTTATGTTTTGTAATTTTGCACAGAAATATATATATATACATGTAAGTATAAAATACAACCTCTATATTTAGAGGAATATGTATACATGTGTGTGTATACATATATATATATAATATGTATACACACATATATATATGTATACACATATATATGTATGTATATATATTATATATATATACATACATATATACACATATATATTATATATATATTATATATGTATATATTATATATATATTATATATGTATATATTATATATATATTATATATGTATATATTATATATATATGTATATATTATATATATACATATATATTATACATATATGTATATATGTATTCTTTACAGCTAGTTTTGGCTGTTAAGAAAAGAATTATATCTTTTTAGAAATATACTTTGATCATCCTCTTGGGAATAGAGAATGAGATCCTCAGGATTTGTTCTGTAGAATCTAAGGCCACAAACACAACAGGTAAACTGTTCTGTATAGCAAAGAACATGGACCTAACGGAGAATGGTCAAAAAAAAAAAAGAAAAAAAGAGGAAGAAAGGAACAGAGGATAGAGCCACACTGGAGAGGTTTAACTTGTACAACAGAATAGACCTGAACTTCTAGGAATTACTGCTTGCTTTTCTCTTATGTCCATCTCTCCGTTTTCTCCCACTCTTTAGTATTCTACACATATCTTTGTGTTCTGTGAGTATTTTTATGATTGCCTGTTTTCTTAGTTTTGTAAAAATTAAGGATACACAGATATAGGCTCCTCCTCCTTTTCACTGCCTAAATGTCTTTACTATCACTTGGTCCTTTGATTCCTAGTTTCAAAGTCCCATAGCATGGAATCTGGCAGCTGCTTAGGGGGCTACTGCACATCTCTGGTCACTTAGGTGGACAGTGGCACATCTCTCAGACTGAAGCACGAGTCCTACCAGTGAAGTTCTGCCTTCGGGGTGTTCTTACAAACTCCAGGTTTGGTTTTTCTTAGTGTAAAAGAAAAAAAAAATGTGAATAAATGAAATAGATACCTCTTCTCTCCAAAACAATAAATCAAACTGGTCGTTTGATTCAAATTCCTGCTTAGTATGCATATGCTGTGTTTGTATGTTTCTGACTGTGACGATAAAGGCTCTGCAAAGAATCCTAGCCACCTTTACTCAGTGCCTTTCTCTGCGATGCAGCAGATAAGTGGAACTGACAGTACTTACTGCTCTTTATTTCCTGCCCAGCTCCCACTGCCTTGCTTTTCTGGGACCCTAAGGCATTCCTATTGTGAAAACTGCAAGAAAAAAAACGCTGGCTCTGCCAAACAGAATTCATCCAAGGACTTCAAGGTGTGGGTGCTTTGGGGAAGGGTTAAGAAGGGAAGAAAGTTTTCAAACAGCCAAGCTTGCCTGTGGTCAGCAGTATGCAAGGGGGATTTCCAGAGCTGAAGTTCCCAAACTAGGGGAGTTTAAAAACCTTTCATTTGTTAAAATACAGATTCTCTGGGCTCCCCACTCACATTCTGACTTAGAGTATCTAGGGGCCTGAATCTAAATACCTGAATCAATAAAAACTCCTTAGATGGTTCTGAGTCTATCCAGGTTTTGGGAATAAAGTTAGGAATATTCTTGATCATTGGCATTTAACAACAGTCTTCCTAGGAAAGAGTCCCAGAGAAAATCCCATATCCCAGTGGTGATTTTTTTTTTTTTTTTTTTTGTCTCAAAGCACATACAGAAATTGAGTTATCTCACCTCTGTTCCAATTCCTTTAAAGAGACATTCTTTATAATAACCGCTGGGTTTCCCAGTGAGTACTTGCAATAAATGTATACCTTAACTATTCAATAAATGTATAAAGTTTATTTCATGATGAGAACATGGCCATTTTAAAATTATCTATTTATGGTCTTAATAAAATCTTAAAAGAGCAAGCCCTGAATGAACCTGGTTGATAATTTCAGTCATGAAATTATCTCAGTGCCCAAGAGAACAGATAAGAAAGAATCCCACTTGCACAGAGCGTGTTCTTGTCTGGAGCAGTGACAGATTAGAAATTTGCTGGCCAGGATATGCTAATTTATGCTGTCGCAACAACTCATAAGATTTCAATAGATTAAAACTGAAAGTGTTTGTTTCTTGTTTATGCTATATGACCATTACATGTCATTAGGGACTCTTTTCTTCACAGTCACCCTGAGACCCAGGATAAGTGAATAGCCACCATCTTGAACATTGTCAGTTTTTACCCAAGAGGGAAAAAATTCTGGAAAAAAATCTCATAGCAGCAAGTATCCACCACTCCCAACTCATGAGCTAAGCTACTTGTGTGGCTTTGCTATATCACAAGAGAGCCAGGAAATACAATCCTAGCAGTTTATTGGAAGGAGGGAGACCTAGGAATATTCTGTGAGTGGTATCAATGATAAGCAGAGTTATTCTTCATATGCTTAAAATAATCTGTTCTTTAAACCGTGCTCTTGAGTCAGACCAACCTGGACCAAAAATGCCCTTTACTCCTTTGCTGAGTAGTTTTTCAGTTTTCTTAATTCTCTGAGTCTGAATGGCCTCATCTATGAAATGAGGATAATAAACCTTTAGCCACTCAGGCTTGCTGTAAGGATTAAATAATTTTTTCAAAAATGCAAAGTGCTTGGCACAATGCACACTGAATGTTTGCAAATGTTGTTTGCAGATGTTGCCATTACTACAGAGGAGGAACTGGAATTGCATAGTAAGAAGTGGGTCTTGCATAGCAGACATCATAGCAGTCTTTCGTAGCAGAAGCTGGGTTGGGCATGGAAAAGAAGGTTTTGTCAGAGGGTGAATGAGACACCATTCTTCTGTAATGGAGAATTCCTGTGATGGGCTGTTACAGGAATGTCTCAAGTTATCTTCCATACACAATGTCCAGGAAGTGAAAAATAAACCACCTTTGGATGACTTACAAGGAAGAAGAGGGCCAATTGATTTACCTTTTTAGTTGTAAATGCTGCCCGAATCCATAAGGATTTCTGTTCTAAGATTTCATGATTCTCTTCTAAGTTCATCTTTCCCTTTCATTTATTCTCCCTCTTCCTATACAGATTCCTTGGTGCTTTTCTTCTGTTCACCCTTTGCAGCCACTGACTCAGTGAGACAGTTGCTGAACGTTCTCATGGCGTTTTTAGCTCAGAAAAGGAACAAATCTGTACTGGACTCTGTTCCCATCTTCAAGGAAGGAATGCCCCTTGCTCATCTCTGTTCCTCCAATGCAATCCTGAGCCAGGAACAAAGAAAGTGGCCAGGTATTTGAACAAACAAATGAATAAATGTGGTTCCTATTTTATTTACAGTTTTTTTTTGTTCTAAAAAAGACAAAAACCTTCAATCAAATAAATAATTAGGCTGAGAGCAATTAAGGCACAAAAGATATAGTTGACTGATTTGATAGAAGTTAGCCAATTCCTAGCTGTCACTTGACTTCTGTTTACCATCTAAATCATGCCTGTCCTTCAGTCTACGTTCAAGCCAAATATATCTCCTCTAGCATCCTCAAGTTACTTAAATAGCACATCAGAGCAAAAGGATCACAAAAACTTGATTAACTTCTTGAATTGAACTTTCAATGCTCCGTATGTGTTGCTGATGTATTGCTTGGATTTCTTTTTCTGAAACCAAAGCCCTCCAGGTAAAATAGAATTGAAATCATGCTGTGATGACTATCAATCCCTTGGTCTCTGAGAAGTCACTTAAAAATGAGCACTGGACAGCAGTGCACAAAAAAGGCACAAGGGAAATGACAAACAATATAAATCAAAGGCAGAGCAGATGGCAGGAGCAGCTGTGGCCTGACAGCCACACTCAGAATATAGTGCCCTTCTTCCCCACATAGTCTGTGTCAGCTCCTGTGACTCTGGGAAAGGAACAGATCAGAGTTCACTCCATCTCAGAGAAGCTGGTGCACATTAATGCCCTTACAAAGCTTTCTCCCGGAAATAGCTCATTTCCATAGCTACTGATCCTGCACTAGGGTTTTGTGGATCCAAACTTTATTTTTTCTTCTCACTCTTTCTTCTGCAGCAAACTGGAGTTAAAATGGGATATTACTAACTGGATATTTCCAAATATCTGGATAACCAGGTTTACACAGATGAACTAGTTTTTCCAGTAAAACTTTAAAAAATTATATTTATTGGAATTTTTTTCCGGTTATAAAAGTAATACTCAGTTTTATAAAAAATTGGAATCTTTTAAGAAGCATAAAAATTTTTGAATTCAGTGACAAACATTACAAACCATTTGATTTATTTCTCTCACCTTTCTATGGTTTTATGTGTAAAGTGTTATGAATATTTTACCCTTAAATATTCTCATAAATATATTTTTTATTATGTCTTCTATTTATTCAGGTTAAAGTCACAGAAGTAGAATTATTGGCTCTAAAGATATAAACCTATCTTAGATTTCTAATATCTATTGACAAACTATCTTTCAGAATATTTGTTTAAAAATATTGTCCAGAAGTAAATTCAGATATATTCAGGTTATCATCCCTTTGGTAACTTTGGATACAATGTGTGTGTTATCTTTATCAATTTGCTAGGTAAAGAATAAAGTAACATTGTTTTAACTTCTCTATCATTGCTAGTTTTGAACTAATAATTGTGTGTGTGTGTGTGTGTGTGTGTGTGTGTGTGTGTGTGTGTGTGTGTGTCAGGAGTCTCACTCTGTAGCCCAAGCTGGAGTGCAATGGCATAGTGTTAGCTCACTGAAACTTCTGCCTCCCAGGCTCAAGCGATTCTTGTGCTTCAACCTTCAACCTCCTGAGTAGCTGGGAATATAGGCAAGTGACATCACACTTGGCTATTTTTTTTTTTTGTATTTTAGTAGAGATGGGGTTTTACCATGTTGGCCAGGCTGGTCTCAAACTCCTGAGCTTAGGCAATTGGCCTGCCTTGGCCTTCCAAACTGCTAGGATTGCAGGTGTGAGCCATGGTGACTGGTCAGCTAGTTTTAAACTAATAATTCATCATACTATTTATTTTATTCTGTTTAATTTTCCTTAAAAATGTTTATATATCTTTCCAATGGAGTTATAAATGCCTTGATGTTAGGGCTTACATAATTCTTTCTATATTTTTACCGTACTTTCTACCACACTAGAGAGTTTAATGCATGCCATTAAACTTACATGCATCTTAATAAATATTATTAAATGAATTTTGTAGACATAGTTGATCTTAAATTATTAGCTGTAGCACCAGTTAAAAGATTTCAGAAAGCTTCCAATATGGTAGAATTATATTTCTGAGGACATTATAACATCTTTTGACAAAGACCGTTGGGGTATTTTTCAATTTTAAAATGAGGATAATAATTGTAATGCTAATTATAATAAAAATAGTTATGTAAAGCAAACCAGATAATATTAGTGAAAAAATGATCTAGAAAAAGTCACCATAGTATAGAAATGAAATAATTGTATTCAAAAGATAGTGCTAACAATTTATCATATCCATTAATGAAAGGCTGTATGAAGATAACCTTTCTAATTTCAGTTTCTTCATCTGTCATCCATTATAATTTTACAAACTTTAAAGTCTATAATATTTGTTCCCAAGTTTAATAATAAACTTCATAAAAGGGAAAAATGCAATGTTACTATGTATATACTCTTAAGTTTTGTTATTTTTTATTCCAGACAAAATTTGAATTGGCAGTTTCCAATAATAAATTCAAAATACTGAAGCCTATTAAGAAACAAAGCCCAGACCGGGCATGGGGGCTCATGCCTGTAATCCCAGCACTTTGGGAGGCTGAAGCGGGCATATCCTGAGGTCAGGAGTTTGAGACCAGCCTGGCCAAATGGCAAAACACCCTCTCTACTAAAAACTACAAAAATTAGCCAGGCACAGTGGCAGGTGCCTATAATCCCAGCTACTTGGGAGGCTCAGGCAGGAGAATAGCTTGAACCCAGGTGGCAGAGGTGGCAGTGAGCCAATATCTTGCCACTGCTCTCCAGCCTGGGCAACAGAGTGAGATTCCATTTCCCAAAAAAAAAAAAAAAAAAAAAAAAAAGCCAGGAGTGGTGCAACATGTCTGTAATCCTGATTATTTGAGAGGATGAGGCAGGAGAATTGCTGAAACCCAGGAGGTGGAGGTTGCAGTGAGCTGAGATTGCACCATTGCACTCCAGCCAGGGTGACAGAAGTGAAACTGTGTGAAAGAAAGAGAAAGAAAAAGAGAGAGAGAGAGAAAGGGAGAAAGGGAGGGATGGAGGGAAGGGGAGAGGGAGGGAGGGAGGAAAGGAGGAAGGAAGGAAGGAAACAGAAAAGAAGGCAGGAAGGCAGGAAGGATGGAAGGAAGGAAAGAGAAAAGAAAGCCAAAGGAAAATACAATTTGGCAAATGAAAAGAAGCCAAGGATATACACAGGAATGTACACCAAAAGTATGTATACAATTGTTAAAACTGGGTTACTTTGAGCTTGAACTTGAATTAAGAGCTTTGTAGTAGACTGCAAAGAAAACGAACAAAACTGAAAGTTACAAAACGTAAAATCCAAAAGTAAAACTGCTCAGGAAAAACAGTTGTCTCTGCCTCCTCTACCAACCCCTACCTCAACTGCAGCATTTAGGTCTCAGAGAAATTTATACCCAGGATCATGATATGAGACAATTTGTGAATTGCATAACAATATCCTTAATATCAAACTTAATGAAAATTAGCAATTTTCATAACCTGAGCACATAAGGCTAAAAAAAAATCATGAATACAATTCTAGTGGAAACTAAAGAATACAGATTAAGTCCCTAGAGTTTAAATTTGTTTGGTCTTGGAATAAAATTCAGATGACCTAAACTAGTTCTACATATTTTCCAAGGGGAAAAAAACCACCGGGCTTTTACTCCTCAAAGTCCAATTTAGCAGATCTGGGTGAGCACCAGGAAATTGTGGTTTTTAAAAGCACTCTGGGGAAGCCTGATGCACCTTTCCAGCCGAAAGCCAGAGCTTTAGAGAAATGAATAAATTGTCAATCTTGAAGAAATCAATGAAGACTATTATCTTATAAAATTAGAATTTTGGCAAATTATCATTCCTGCTATTCCTATTAGCCCAAATGTCTTCTCCAACTAACACCAAATTCTTTACAATGTGAGATTACAAGGGATCTATAAGGTAGATAGGTAGGGAGAAAAGGTGAGAGAGTCAAAATAGAAAGGGTAATAGAATAGACAAGAAAATATTGCCACATAAAAAGTATTTGCTGGAACTTCTGTTATGCAGCTGAATACTCTGAGTGATGACAGGAGGTGACACAATCCGGGGGTCAAATGAAAGTGAGCTTCATGAATAAACATGCTAAAACTGGGTACCTGGATAGGCTCTGAGTACTTGGGAGAGAAGGAGGACAATAAAGGGCTCACTTTGAGAAGGAGCCTCACCCTTGGGGCAGTCAAAGACATGCACAGAATAAAGGAGCTATCCAAAATGGTGGCTTTGCTGGTCCTCGGTATCTTCCCTGGGAGACAGGGCAGAGATGATTTATGGCCCTTCAGTGTCTAGCACAGAATTGAATCCTCAGTTCTGGATTAGCCTTGTCTACCTCTAACCCTAGACTCTGCTTGGAGAGACTGCTGAGCATCTTACCACTGCAGAGGTCATTTAACTAGAAGATCCCAATAGAATTGACTTTGGCCCTTGACAACATAGACTTCAGTCTATATCCCAGGACCTCTTGAACGATCTTTTCTTTTCTCTCCTCTTTACCCAGATTTTTTTCAGTCATCACAAGTCTAAAAGGGTGAGCAGAACTCTAGTGGTAGGAGGAATGAAAAGATTAGAGATCAATGGAGATGTTTTAAGACCTTAAAAAAAAAAAGCCCTTTTATTTTTCTGTGTCTTTTTTTAATGGTCTATAAATCCTGAACTCTGGCAGTCTGCAGTATTTATCGAAAACTGTGTGTGTGTGTGTGTGTGTGTGTGTGTGTGTGTGTGTGTGTGTGTGTGTGTGTGTGTATGTGTGTGTGAGAGAGAGAGAGAGAGAGAGTGTCTGTGTGTAGGTAGGTAGATATGTACATGAAATTAAACTTTTTACTGTCTCATGAGTTAACTTTAAATATGCTATGAGTTCAGAAACTGATAAAATTCCTAGTTCAGCAAATATTTCCCCATAATAACTTTACAGGCCAAGACTAGAATAGTCTGTATCTTATTTTCATATCTAATCCTATTTTATTTTCCAAACCATTAGCAAACATTATCTCATTAATTCCAAAAATAATTATTCTCATTCCATCTTTTTCATGTATGAAGAACTACAATCTATCTTTTTTCCTCTCTTTAATTACATATACAGATATCTAGAATAACAACACTAGTGATAAATGTATAGTGAGCTCTATCCACTGACAAGTAATGGTATTTCTTTTGAAATTATGATAAATAAAGAGGAAGCTAAATGTGTACAGATACTGTATCAAAATAATGGAGTGCCTTCCGATACGCATTTCTTATTTGTGCATGATGATTTAACAAATGCAAATTCTGGCTCCAGGCTCCACAATGTTCACAAAAGATATTTGTTTATAAATGCCACAGCAGCAGTTCCTCCAGAAGCTGGGATTGGTATCTGGCTGAATCTTCATTTTCACATTTCATAAGATCTAAATATCTAGGTCCAAGCTTGAGCCAGAATTGTGAATGGTGGTTTTCTGCTTTTTTACTTACTCTCCTTCAGTTCCAAAGCATACATACTATTCCTAGGGAGAACAAGATCCCTTCAACTGTGTTAATGAGGTGTTTGGGTCTTTACACTCTCCCAACATTTTCCCTTTGCTAAATTCTGGCTTGAGAGACTCTCATCCTGTTTTTAAACCACATACCCAAAGCCTGATTTGATTTTTTAAATATGATGAAATGTATACAAAAGGGGCTTCAAATATACCTATTAATTTCTTCAAATTGTGTGTACTCTCATTGAGCCAATATATATCAAGGCCTCCTACAAGAATTTTGTTTTACTTGGAATTAGGGCATCAGCTCCTATTCAGCTACAGTCCACATAAAAGCACTGAGTGATATGTCTGGTATCCGCATATCTAAAGAAAAGGAATTTTGGAAAATGGAGAGACGCTCCCCAAAGCGCAGAAACAATATAACAGCAACAGGCACACTTCCACTGCATTAGAAGGGGAGCTTGGCCACAAAGAACATTTGATGTGACAGCCATATAGATAAAACGCTTTCAAAAAGTTTTACCCAACTTCAAGGTACTGTATTTAAATCATTGGGAAATGTGTTTTCTCTCTCCCTAAATGCATCTTAATAAGCCATTACAGGCCTATTTTTGGTCTCAGTTGTCCTTTCCAATAGGCCATCTGTTAGAAAGACAGTGTAGGAAGTGCAGGTTTGCAGAATGTGTTTGAGTAGCTTTGCCTCAGACAAGCCAACTGACCTTGAGCCACTTAGTTTTTCGGTGAATTTTTTTTATTTTACAGAGCAGCTAGAAAAGTGACTAAGAGGACAGGTGTTGGAGGGAGAAAAACTGGTTGTTGAAACATCTTTATGGAGAAGAAGTGGATTAAGGGAAAGTCTCATCAGGGGAAAAAAATGGCTCCAATGGGAACACAATATAAGTACATCTCTGTATGCAAGGAGAGAGAATGGCAAGATTGACAAGAGAGATGCAATTGTTTTGTAGAAACATGATAAAATAATTAAATTCATTAAAATTGTTATGCTTCAGATGTTTCAGATGTTATGGTGAGTATTACATTCAAATAAGGAAGTAATATATATCTATCTAATTCGTTATGATGAATGCAACCCCATAAATGCTGTAGATGGAAGATTATTGAAGGATGGAGAAGGGAAGAATTTAATTTGCTGAGAGTTTTAAAAGCAGGTTGAAAAATCTCAGAAAAGACTCATGAAGTTGGCATGAAGAAGATGGATGTTGGGTGGAATTTTGATAGATAAATAAGTTGTAAAAAGCAATAACAAGGCATTCGCACACCCAATAATAATAAAAATAAAAAAAAAATAATAATAATAATAATAATAATGACCACCACCAGGAATGCTACTGGCATTTTGTGGATACAGGCCAGGGTTGCTGCTAAACTTTCTGCTCTGCACAGAACAGTCTCCCATAACCAGGAATTATCCAGAACAAAATGTCAATAGTGATGAGGTTGAAAAAATTCTGCTGTAAATTATAGCTTCTAACCTAAGGGCATCACTAATACGTTTTGAATGAGGGATTTTAAAGATTATTCTGGCCATCATGTGGTAAACTGACTGAGTCAGAGAGAGGGCAGGATAAGAGAAGACAATTAGAAGCAACAGCAGTAGTTTGATAGATAATGGTAGCTTGAACTATGGCTGTAACAGTGGACATAGAGAAAAGTGGACATAATCAGTACATGTTCTGAAGGCTATGAACTGGGGGTGGCAATGGCTGTAAAGAGATGAGTAAGGAAAGGATGGGTGGATCCGTAGATTATGCAGCTAAGTGGATGGAAGAAGTGTGAGACACACATAGGGAATAAAAATTCATTTGGGATATTTTATGTCTGAAATTCCTTTTACATGCCAGATATAGGTGACAGGGGAGATGGAGGCAGCAAACCACATTGCCCTGTATGTACCTATGCAACAATCCTGCACGTTCTGCTCATGTACCCCAGAACCTAAAGTGCAATAATATATATATACAAATATATATACATATACATATATGTGTGTATATATATACATAAAAGATACAGATTTCAAGTGTTAGATACATAAGTCAGGAGTTCTGGAAAGAGCTGCGGGATGGAGATAAACATTGGAAGGTGATAGACAAAGACATAATATTTAAATGTATGGAAGTGAATGACATGAATTTAAGAAACCATGAAGCTTTGGAAGAGGCCTACAATCTGAGCCCTACAAAATAGGGCTTCTCTCTCCCAACATTAGGCATTGAGTGAGAGAAAAACAGACAAAGAAGAAAGAAGCATCACTGCCAGAGGAGAAAGAAACAACACAGGAGACTATGGCTTCGTGGAGCCCAAGGGCAGTCAGTCTAAGAAAGGAGAAAATGGCAAGCTGTCCCAAATGCTCCGGGAGCTAGGGACTAGTAGGACTGAGAAAAGTCTATTGAATTTGGCAAGGATGAGGGTCATTGGCAACATACACATATATATTTTAAAAAGGAGGTTAAGTGCAAAACACAGATCAGAGTAGGTGGAAGACGAATGGAAGGCATCAGTGGTAAATGTTATCTTATCCCTGTGACACCCTCAAACAGCAAAGGATAAGAAATCCTCACACCCTTTGTGTTCCAGAAAATGGCTTACTGCAAAGAACCACCCTTTTCCATGAGACTAAGCTAACATTCATGTTTTAACATAATCCCACTTATTTATTTTTACCTTTATTTTCTGGGCTTTTGAAGTTATATCCAAAAATATCATTGCCCAGATCAGTGTCATGGAGCTTTTCCCTATGTCTTTTTAAGCTACTTGCACAGCAAAGGAAAAAATCAGCAGAGTGAGGAGACAACCTACAGGATGGGAACAAACATTTGCAAACTATACATTTCATAAGTGGTTAATATCTAAAGTATGTAAGGTACTCAATTCAATAGCAAGAAAACATATAACTTGATTTATAAATGGGCAAAATGAATAGACATTTCTCAAAAAAAGACATACAAATGGCCGACGGGTGAGACATTGACCACCACCTATGGAAGTCTGGTCTGCAGACCCTGACTCAACAATGGATGAATGAATGCACTCTCACACCATTACAGTGGTTCAGGTGGACTAGGGATGGATGTTGGCTGCTTTCAGAGGGTGAAATGCAACCAATCGACCAAGACTCCCTCTCCATCATTACATTTATTCAGTATGAATTTTAAAACAGAGGTTCTAAGTCAACACACTGTGGATAATTAACATGGTTAAATGAGTGGTTTTACGAATGGTAAAAACTTTAGTTTCTGGGCCCAGCGTAAACACTGTTAACAGGTAATTCCCTTTGATATCTACCTGAGAGGACCATCCAGCACAAAGTTTACATGAGTAAACAGTTGGAGTAGAGACAAAGGGATGTGGGGTAATAAGACTTAAACTGGGAAAGCCTCTAATCATCTCTATCTTCTCCCTAACTTAATGGACCAGCTGGCAGCCTTTGGACTACCCCAATAAAAAGGTTTGAGTAAACCTCTGGATGAGGTTCAGTCTTCCAAAAGGTTTGAGACTATAATCTTTTTTTTTTTTTTCCCATTTATTTATTTTATTGCATTTTAGGTTTTGGGGTACATGTGAAGAACATGCAAAATTGTTGCATAGGAACACACATGGCAGTGTGATTTGCTGCCTTCCTCCCC
>NW_016107854.1:370073-405963 GCF_001604975.1 Cebus imitator
CGCTGGCGACCGTGGAGCACCTCTGCCCGGGAGTTTCCTGGTCTGTGGGCAATAAAAACGCGGCGTCCACTCACCCTCTGCGCTTTCACTGGGAGCTGCGATCCTGAGCTGTTCCTAAACGGCCATCTTGGATCCGTCAGCCTGATTTTCAGACTATAATCTTTAACTTTCCCTAATATTCTCCTTAATATTTTGCCAGCCACCCTGAGTAAATATCAACAAACAGGTATATGAAAAATGATCCATATCATTAATCACCAGGGAAATGCAAATCAAAACCATAATTAAATATAGCTTCACTCCTGCTAAAATTGCTGTTTATCAAAAAGACAAAAGATAACAAATGTTGGAGGGGATGTCGGAAAAGGGGAACCCTTAGAGGTTGTTGGTAGAAATGTAAATTAGTGCTGCCTTTATGGAAACCAGTATAGAGGTTCTTCAAAATATTAAAAGTGAAATGACCATATGACCCAGCAATCCCACTGCTGAGTGTATACACAAAGTTTATGTGTCCAAGAGATCTATCTACTCCCATGTTTATTGCAGTACTATTTACAATAGTCAAGATGTAAAATCAACTCAAGTGTTCATCAGCAAATTAACAAATAAAGAAAATGAGGTATATATAGCAATGGAATATTATTAAGGCATTAAAAAATCATGAAATACTGACATGTGTGACATGAATGGAAATGGAGGACATTATGTTAAGTGAAGTAAGCCAGATCATTCATATATGAAATCTAAAAGTGTTGATCTCATAGAAGTAGATAATACAATGGTGGCAACCAGAAGCTGGTTGTACATGATACATATATAAACTTTTATGTCAAGATTTTAAAATAAAAAAAAATTTTTTAAGTTTTAAAAACGTGATTTTTAAAAATACGGTTTATAAACCTTCATTGGATACTGCCTTGAATAAATCAACTGTAAAAGTATGTTCAGACTTGGGAAATGTGAACAAGTTAAATGATATTAAGAAATTATTGTTAATTTAGTTCTGTGTGATATGCAGAACAAGTTATCCTTTATAGATATATATTGTAGTATTAGCAGATGAAATGATATACTAATCTAAAACTTGTTTGAAGCCAACCCAAGCCAATATCAAGCAGTAGGATACAATAGTTCCTCCTTATCTAGGAGGGATAGGTTTCAAGACCCTCAGTGGATGCCTAAAACCGTGGATAGTACTAAACTCTATATATACAATCATTCCTCTATACATAGAAGATTGGACCCCTGCATACACCGAAACCCATGCACACTCAAGTCCCATAGTCTGCCCTGCTGAACTCACTTAGAGGAAAGTCAGGTTCCATATATGTGGGTTTCACTCATCCAGAGCATACTGTATTTTGAATTTGCATGTAAGTGGACCCACGCAGCTAAAACCTATGGTGTTGGAAGGTCAAATGTACTACTTTTTTTTGATCTGGTAATCCAGATGGCTGCAAAGTAAACCACAGATAGAGAGCGTACAAAGCAGATACACGGCCAAAAGGATGGTTCACGTCAGAGCAGGACAGCAAGAGATTTCATCACACAATTCAGAATGGCATGCAACTTAAAGTTTATAAATTGTTCTGGAACTTTCCATTTAATATTTTTGGACGGGTTGACAGCAGGTAACTAAAACCAAAGAAAGCAAGACAGTGGATAAAAGAAGGATGAGGGGGGGACTACCGTATATAAACCAAAACTAGTGAAGGTTGATAATTGAAGCTGAGTGTTGGACGTATCACTGTCTTTGTGTGGTGTATATTTTTGAAATCGTCCACAATAAATTGTTTAAAATAAAAATAAAAGACTAATAGATATGTTTCTTATTTATCTATTGACAAAGGCAGACAAAGCTCCTCTAAATTCCCATTATTTGTCTCATAAATTATTAGCTGAACTGTTTTCCCCTCTGATCAACTGTAATAAAACACTTGTAAACTACACTTTGGTTAAGATTCTCTCCTTCTCCATGCTCTCTGGCCTTTGGTCCAACCTCAACCTGAGCCAACACGTAGTTGCTCTTAAGGGCCACTCCAGGAATATAGGATGGCCTCATGGTCATCTGATCATGTCACCCTTTCTTCCCACTTCCCTATACCCAGTTTTTTCCAGCCCTGTTACTCCTTTCTGTAAAAGAAAAGTTATTTTTGCCTATCCCTCGAGTTGTTTGCAGGTCTTATGACCATGAGTTCTCTTTATTGCAATAATCTCCCTGGCCCTATTGCAATAATACTTCTGAATAAATTCTCTCCTACTAAGTTTAGATTTTTTTCTTATGTAATCAGGTGAGAAAATAGCGTATGTACATAACTCTCAAAATCTCTTTTTGTGAAGTAGCATTTGAATGAAGATGCAACCCTGGAAGAATCTGGGTTAAAGAGGTGCTAAATTGAGCATAAAGCCAGCAGGGCTACAGATTGGAGGAAAGGGGACTAACTCATCCCCACCATCACAGACTCACATTGGGATTGGTAAACAGAGGTGAGAGTGGGTTGTGGAACAGATGAGGGCCAAGAAATTTGGTTTCTGTTTTGCTGTTATAGTTCAACAGCATTGGGGAAAAAATGGTGATATCTTACAGAAACCCAGCAAGGAGTTTGCCCAATCATGGCAGTCATGAGTAGCTGAAAGGAGGATACTAAGCCAGTTTTAACCCGTCCTTGGCTCAGTAACATCTGGAAATCTGGCCAGACAGAAGGCCAGGCATACAGAGTTAGCCCACAGAGAGGCTGCCCACCAAGCACAGGGAAAACATGGTATGAAGACAAAAATTCCTTTTGGATGTTGGGAGAATCCAAGCCATTTGGTGACCAGTGGGGGAAAAAAAAACTAATGAATATTTACATGCATTGTTTATGAACAAGTCCTAGAGCTACATAGACATAAAAATCAATCAAAGGTGAGCAAAAACAAATACACATATTTAGACACCGTAAGGCCTGGCTGCATTGCTGGTCTCAAGTTCTTCTTTTAAAGTCCACTGCTACAAGTTCATATTGGATCCTGTTAGTTACAACCAAGAGTCCTAGATCATGCACAATTACAACAGTCGAAAAACACTCATGGTCTGAACATCATTGCTTTGGCATTTCTAAAGCAAAACATACCAGAAATATGAAGAAATTGACAGAAACGTAACTATAGTAGGAACTTCAATACTTGCGGCTCCACGCTTGACTGATGAAGAATAAATAAATAAGGATATTTGCTCCAAATAAGGTAAATTTGTGGAGATATATCATACTCTGTGCTCTACACAAGTCACTTTTCCATTAAACCTATTTTCAAGAGACTTACTTATATGTTGAAAATGTGCTACATAATGGGTTTTCTGAGGGACATAAAGATGTTTCATTCATAGAGCTTTCAGCCTAGTAGAAAAGGTAGTTTGGGGACTTGTAACAAATATTCAATTATAAATTGCATTAAGTGCTGTAAAGGAATAATACGGAGTGTGAGGAAATTGAATTTGGAGGGGAAGGGATAGATTTCCTTTAGGTCTGGTGGTCTGGGAAGAGCTCTCTGGAGACAGAGGCCTCGGGCAGGCAAAGGAGCCAGCCAGATGTAAACAAAAATAAAATCTTAAGTCCCTTCAGCTGACTAAACAGACCCCTTCTTGGCCAAGGGGACCCCAGAGAAACCTTAAAAAGCTCTTAAGTTCAAAGGTGAGTTCTCTTGGCCACTATGGGACAGAAGGTCAGACATACCTCATTATACCCCCTCTCTTTTGCAGTTTAGATGCAACTTCTGACCAGTATTAATGTTAAAATGGAGATCATAAGATTGATCGAATGAACTTCATGGCAATAAGACATCAGGCCATGTCAGGCAGGGGTTAAGTCACATACTCCTGCATTTAAAGAATAAACTATGTTCTTGGTAGAACCCCATCTCTATTAAAAATACAAAAAAATAGTTGGGCATGGTGGTGTGTGACTGTAGTCCCAGCTACTTGGGAGGCTGAGGCAGGAGAATCGCATGAACCCAGGAACTAGAGGTTGCAGTGAGCCGAGATCGCACCACTGCACTCCAGCCTGGCAACAGAGCGAGACTCCATCTCAAAAAAAAATAAAAAATAAAATAAAATAAAATAAAAGAATAAACTATGTTCTAACTGCCACTAGGTTTGTCTTTTTCTCTAGCAGCTAAACAAGACCTGGCTTTGAGATAAGCAATATTTAAACAGTTACAGCTCACTGCCAGATGCTGATTAACTGACCATCCCACCTTTTCCACAGCCATAACTAGTTTTGATTGGACAAGGGACTGATTTCAGTAACTTTCTCTTAATAAGAGACCACCAACCATGGGCTGGTTCCGGCCTGTTTACAGAGGCTACGAACTGAGCTCCTTTGTGTCCCTGCTTCACCTTTTGGCACATGGGGCCTAATTGTAATACTTTCAAATGTTAAATCACCACTCCTAAATGAACTTATGTTGTATGTAACATGCATGTTTTTTAGTATGCATACATTAGGAACACCTTCATGAATATCCGTAACTCCTCCACAGTCTCTTAAATATGTATTCTTAGGCATCCGATTCATCATAAATCCTCATTCCACCTTCTCCCCCCCAAGAAATGCTTACTTTTGGATTTTTTGGCTGAGGCTGTACTTTCTGTCTGAAGGTTGTAATTGCCTTTATAAGTAAAGCTCTCCTTTCTACACTTACAAATTGTGTGGTTTTTAAGTTAAAACACAGGCAAACACAACAGAGACCGTTGCAGATCAGAGACACCATGTGCTGTGGGTCTGAGATGAAAAAGTGCTTGACATATTCAAGGACCAAACAGAAGGCTGTCCCCTCTACGGCTCCATCTCAGTAAGCACAGGAAAAGGAGGCCTGTGATCAACTGACAGAGAAAAAAGGGGCCCAGTTTTGCAGTGCGTTTAGGTCTCAATTCTTTCCTTTGAGCAGAAGCAAATGGAGAGCATTCAGCTTGCTATGGGGTGGGGCGGGGGCGGGGGGGGGGTTGCAAAGTGATTGGCTTATTTAAATCACCTGGCTGGCAGGTGGAGCAGGGTTTGGAAAGCATCACAAATCAACATAGTGGTGAGGGAGTAATTCTGGTGGCTGCTTAGTGGAGGGGGGCAGCAGATGTGGAAACAAAGAGGCTGATGTGAAATATATTTTTGGTAGATTTGGCAGGTTTTGGTAATAAGTTGGATTTGAGTAGTATTGGAAAGGGAACAATTGTAAATACCTTCAAGAGAAATAAATATTTTATTGAAGACTTTGTAGAGCATTTACAAAAATGTATCATATATCCAGTCACTAAGGAAAACTAAATACATTATCCCAATCAGAAACATACAAGCCATGGTCTCTGACTATAATTCAATAAAATTAAAATTAAAATGAATGACCATATGGATATATCAATTCTAACAAGCCATACAATAAAAACTTTGCTCAGAGGCAATATTATAAACATGAATAATTTCATTAATAAACCAAAAAAAAAAAAAAAAACAAGGAAAATAAATTATTCCTTGAACTCAAATTAGAAAAAAGACAAGGACAAAATTCTAGAAAAAGTAAGAGAGAGGAATTAGTAATATCCAGGAAAGAAATGTAGACTGGATAAATAAATGAAGAAAATGATTATTTGAAAATAATAACTTAAAAAATAGGCAAATGTTTATAATGTCAAGTCAAACACAATAAAGAGAAAAGAGAAATACTTGAATTTACAGTAACAAATGCTGGTGGGATCTGATACCTGAAGGCAGACAGTTCTTAGAGAGAATGAACTTTGGATCATACAGAATTCTGTTTTATTTCTTGCCAGGTGGTCCACATTAGGAATTCCTACCATTGATTTCAGGCAGAGATCTCAGTTAGACTTGCAGAGATATTTTATACAATACTTCTGGGATTTTAAGAGGAATCCAGCATATTATTAATGTTTATTTTCCCACACCTTATCTCTTAGGATGAAGATGGGGGTAGAAGGATGGGAAATGCTATGGACTGCATGTTCGTGCACTCCCCAAATTCATATATTGAAACCCTAGCCCCAGTAGTATGGTATTTGGAGGTGGGGACTTGGGGAGATAATTAGGTCATGAGGGTGGAGCCCCATGATGAGGTTAGTGAGCTTATAAAAAGAACACTAGCCCACTCTCTCTCCCGCTCCACTGTGTGAGCATATAACCTCACAAGAGGGTCTTCGCTGGAACCCAACCATGCTGGCACACTGATCTCGGAATTCCAGCCTCCAGAACTATGAAAGCAAATTTCTGTTGTTTGTAAGCTCCCCAGCCTATGGTACTTTGCTACAGCAGCCCAAACTAAAACAAGCATCATCTTTATTTCCATCATGATCAGAGCTTATACTTAACGATCCTTGCTGACGGCTTGCTATCTGTGGAACACATCAAGGGCTCTACAGGTATCATGTCACTTAATCTTCACTATGACACTGCAACATAGATCTAGCTATCCCCATTTTAACAAATGAGGAAAATAACATTTTTGTGTTAAAAAGTATAAAAGAAATTTTAATAAACACAGAAGCAAACTGCGTTTTTAAATGAGATCATTTTAAGTAGTGATAATGTCAATTCTCCCTCAAAGTGATGCATGGGTTTAATAAAATTCCAATCAAAATCATAATCGTTTAACTAATCATAGTAAATTTATATTTTATATGAAAAAATGAGTGAATACAGCCAAGAATATTTTTAAATAAAAGAAAAACTAAAGATTTTTTCTCTAAGAAATATTAAATCAAGTCTGAAAGCTACTGAAGACCTAACCCAGAAAGAAAATACTCTAGGTTAAATGAGATACTAGTGTATAATAAAGGAGTTATTTCAAATCAGTGTGGAAATGATAAGTTGTTTAAAAATGGTGCTGGGGCAATTACCTTTATGTTCTAGAAGACAAAGGAGCATGGATGACTGACCGAATGAACAAATAGATCAACATATTTTTTCACCTATCTTTGGAATGATTAGCTAGCCTTGAAGAGGAGCATGTTCTGAAACACTGACTGACAGTATTAAATTATTTCAGATGTAATTATCCTTGTTTATTTATTTATTTCTTCCTGAGTTGAAAGAAAGGAAAAAAATATGGAAATCTCAAGGTTTTATGACACATTTTACCTCACTGTCTCCCCTTTTCCTAATAAGCACTGGAAGATTTTTTGAATATCTACTGAGCCTTCAGCACCTTTGGAAATATGCCAAGCACATACGTGAAAACAATGGAGAAAAGCAGAAGAGAATTGTTAGCAACACATTCAGGAGAAGGCATAGCTCAGTAGGAGATAGACCAGCAATAAAAAAGGAATTGGAAATGTACAGCATCATTATATGCAGAAGAGAAAGAGAAGGGAGGGAGCACACAGGCGGGAAGGGGTAGAAAGGAAGGAATGAACGAGGGTAGAAAAGCAGAGGGCAAATCTGAGAGTCTAGAACAAAGGGAAAACCCGAGGGAGTGACAGAGAACAGTGAGATCCTGGTGGAGGGAAGAGAAGCCTTGACTGTGAGTCAGAGGGGTTAGATGTGCGAGGAGCCAGTGGGATGTTTAGAAGCATCAAGTAACCCAGAAAGATAGTGGCATTAAAGGCAGATGTGCCTGGCATGATAATGGAAAGGGAGAGGGAGAAAATGAGACAGATGGTCTCTTTACATCAGAGTGTCTCAGTCCAGCTTTTTCCCAAAGGGAAAAATAAAAACCTCTCCTCACAGGAGCCTTCCTTCACCTGCACCCCAGGGTGGTTCTCATTTGGCTCATTGTCTTATCAAGGGGTCCTAATCCAATGTCTACCTTCATGTGTCTTAAAAGAATAAATGTAATGTGTGTACCATTTTCCCAAGCAAGTTGAAAGTCTTAGGCTGTTTATTTTTTTTACCACCATAATCGGAAGCAGCTTGGAAAAATAGAATTAAATTAGGCTTAAATTCTCGTGTTAGTTCTAACACTGAACACTTATTTAACTCTGAGCAAGTAACCTCTGGGTCTCAAGTCTCTCACCTGTAAAAAGGGGTATTATTTCCTAAATTTCAGGGTTGTTATGAAATAAATGTGTGTGTATGTGTGTGTGTGTGTGTGTGTGTGTGTGTGTGTGTGTGTTTCCATCTATCTTCTCTATCTTGCCAAACTAGTGTCAAAACCTGTATATACATGAAAATAAGTCAAGAGGTATATCATTAACAATTATAACCCCTATGCTTTTGAAGATTGGGGCAATATTCTCCAAATAATAATGGTTTTCTTCTTCTGAAAACTTACTCATAAAAACAGCCCTTATGACCAATGCACACAAACAATTGGTTTCTGTTACCTCAATATAGTGGAACTAAGGTCATATCCTTTTATTAAGTAAACTTGTCTTTAAGGGTGGTACTGCCAAGTACAACCACTCTCCAGGACAGTTTGATGAAATAGTTTGCTGTAATTAGCTTTCCCAGGGGAAAAATGAATTTGAAAATCTCATCAGGTGTGAGGGCTCTGCAGCTTCTCCAGCTGATTACAATTCCATTATTTATTTTGTACATCTGGATGGTAAATGGAAGCAGCCCTAGCACTGGTTTCTCCAAGCTGTCTCCAAACAGGTTTAATAAGAGGATTAGGGGTTTAAATAGGTTTCCAACTGTTAAAAGTAGTTTTCTCATTTTTCATGTTGACATTCTCAAAACCAATTTGTCTTCTTGATGTTCTGGCTTGTCTCTCTCTCTGGAATGGAAGCCTGTCTCCAATAGGAGGAAGAAGAGACTGTACTCTGTGACCTTGTGTGAAGGGACTCAGTGATCTCCAGTACACTGACCCACTGGATACTTAGTAACTACTATATGCTCAGAAATGGAATCAGCACTAAAGAGAATCTAAAGATGTGCGTTGTCATTTTGTTAGAGAAAGCAGAGTTCAATGTGAAATACTGAGCTTCATTTTAAGAAACAAGGTAAGAGAAATTTAAAGGTTTTATATTATATTGTAAGAGATAGAACAACATTGCAGCAATTCAGAGGAGAAAAAGAAATATTAAGATATAGAAAACTAGCTCTCAACACCACATACCCATCAAAATCATTCAGGAAGCTATTAAAACTCTCAATACACAGGCCATACACCAAACCAATTGACTCAGAATCTCTGGCAGTGGGATTTGGCTATATCTATATCTGTATCTGTGTGTGTGTGTGTGTGTGTGTGTGTGTGTGTGTGTGTGTATACATGTATTTTAAATTTGAAATTTGCCTGCACATTGGTGATTCCAATGTGCAGGCAAAATTGAAAACCACTGATATACAGCAGAATAGTCTTCCAGTTCATACTTCTAACAACATTCCGTTCATAACCATTTAAGTAACTGCTAAAAATAGGGCTTTCCCTAAAGCTCTTATCTTCTGAACACTCACAAGAATCATCCTCAATGCATTTTTCATGGTAATACAGACTTTTTCCAGCATTTACTTCCAAACTGTTCCAGTCTCTGCCCATTATCAAGTTCCGAAGCCGCCTCCACATCATTAGGTATTTGTTATAGCAACGCCCACTTCTCTGGTACCAATTTCTGTTTTAGTCGACTTGTGCTGTAGTGAAAGTGATAGAATACCACAGACTGAGTAATTTATAAAGAACAGAGATTTATTTCTTGCAGCTCTAGAGGGAGGCTGGGAAGTCCAAGGGCAAGGTACTGGCAGGTTTCAGGAGGGTCCTGTCTCTGCTTCCAAGATGATGCCCTGAATGCTGCATCCTCCTGAAAGGAGCAATGCATCATCCTCACATAGCAGAAGGCAGGAAGACAAAAAAGGGACAAAATCCCTCTGTCAAGCCCTTTTACAACAGCATTAATCCATTCATGAAAACTGAGCCCTCATGATATAAATGCCTGTCAAAAGTCCCCATCTCTCAACACCGTTGTACTGGGAATTAAATTACGACTTAGATTTTTGGAGGGGACAAAAACACTTAACCATAAAAGCACATCCCCATCACCCCATTTTGCATGAGTTCCCTTAAACCTGTGTACACTCTAGAAAAAGTCCTTTCTTTAAACTTTTCAATAAGCCTGGGCCATTGTTTCCCAGTAGCACCCTGACTACCACAACTGCGAATCTCCATTTCACTTTGGGCCATATACATCCTACTATGTCACTATATTTCTCATTAATACTTCTCACATAATAAAATTCTTCTCTTTATAATACAATGGATTCTTGACATGGTACAGTAACTTTTTCATTTAGGATACTAGTTCTATTGTTTATAAAAATTAGTTATGAAAAATGCAGGCATCTATAACCAATTTTCCAACAACTTAATGTAGCTCCTGATTTTCTTCCTAAGTACCGAAAGGGTCAAGTACGTAATAGAAACTAATTTTATTTAATTAAGGATTTGAAGCTTTTTTCCCCCTCAATGAAAATTTTGTTAAATTTCTTAGTGCAAGGACTCCGGGTAGAAGGAGGAATAATCGGTTGCATTCTTTTCCATGCTGGGAGGCTGTGAGCCTCCAGGAAGAGTGAAGCCTGAAAGAACTCCCAACGCCATGGCTTTGCCCTGCCCTTACCAAACTTCAGCCTCACTAGACTGTTTCGACTCCTCAAATGGGCTAATCTTTGTTTCAATTTTGGAATGAACTAGTCCTTCTGCACAAAATCCTCTTCACCCCAACCCATAATGCCCTCAGTTTAGTAACTCCTACTTATTTAATCTTCGGTTCTCAACTAAAACAATAGAAGATGAATAGAAGGTGAATGGATGAAGGACCATTAATAATAGCTCCCCTCAAAGATGGTCTTTTTCCCAGCTACAGTACTGTATTTGTTTCCAAATAAAATTCTTTTGTTTATGTATCTCACTTTATGCTGAAAAATTTTAAGGTTTATTAATTAAACTTAAATCGTGACTTTGAATAGTACTCAAAATATAAGTACTTAATTATAATATATTTAATTTCTTTAGGCATGTTATCTTTTTGGGGAACTGAAATCATATCTGGCTTTTTCTTCTCTCTCATAAGGTTGTGATTAAGGTCAAGTGCCATGAAATATGCATCAGCACTCTGTGAATATAATGGGCTTCAATAATCATTTTTTATTTCCTAGACAGTGTACTCTGACATGTCTCCCAAACACAGCATGCCATTTTTGGAGCTCAGGAACAAGAACTTCTAAATTAAGTACTTTTACAGGTATTGATTGACTTACGACCTATGCAGCTTACGACCATTCGACTTTATGACCACAATCGTTAGCCACGACTGCTCCGCATCTGGCAGCGCGAACGTTTCCCAGCTGGGCGTACGACAGTGTGGACCAGCTTCTGGCAGCACTACCATCTCCACGTGCATATAGCCTACTCAACTTACGACCAAATCATGTTACCACCGGTCTGTCAGAACCAATCGTGGTCGTAAGTCGAGCACTAGCTGTAAATTGTAAAAGGGCTTTCCTCCTCATGCATTAATTTATTAATTTACTAAGCAACTACTACGGAACAGTCTCTGTGAGAAATGCTGAAACTATTAAGTCCAAGTATGCTTGTGCTTCACAGCCCACAGTCTGGGAGAGACAGACATAAGCACAGGTGAGTGCTCTCAAGTTCTCCACTGGACAGAGGCATAGAGAGAGCTGTGTTTGCATGCTACGAGGAGACATGTGAGTAGAGCTCTAAATAATGAAAATATTTATGGAACTGTGGGAAAGGTTAAGAACATCTGCAGGGGATGTTGAGGACCAGCAGTTACCATCCTAAGCTGAAAGGGTCAAGGGGAAAAAACAATATAACTGGAGCCCATTTGAGGGCTAGGGGAAGGAAGCTTCCTCTACAACTACGGCCTTTGTTAATTGGCCTTTTTTCCAAGAAGAAAGGATTTAAGACTCACCCTCATCTAGTATGACCTCATCGTAATGAATTACATCTACAAAAACTGTTCCAATAGTAGGCCCATGAAGAAAGGCCAATTGACAAAGCCTGTAGCTGTAGAGGGAGCCAGCCAAGTCAAAACCACCGGTGTCTCTCAATTCTCCCCCTTAGATTTCCTTCAGGCCTCCCATTGACCAACCCAAGTAGTAACCAGAAAGCAAGAAAGTTGGGTGATATCATCCATCTATGTTCGCATCTCAGGGAGTGGAAAAGGGCATGGAAGTGCAAAGAATAATGTGGGGACAGAAAAAAATTAACGAGCACAGGACATTCAGAAGAAAATTCTCAGCTCTAATCAGAGTGGTCAAAAAGGCCTCAGAGGAACAGAGACTATATTGGTTTCCCTGGGCTTCTGTAATAAGTTACCAGCAACTATGTGGGTAAAATGACAGAAAGGTATTCTCCCACAGTTCAGGAACCTAGAAGTCTGAAATCAAGGCACAAGAAGGCCCATGCTCCTTAGGAAGGAGCTTAAGGAAGAATCCTTCCTCCCCTCTTTCTAGCTTCTGGTGGTTACTGACAATCTTCCTTGCTCCTTGGCTTTCAGACACACCACTCCAATCTCTGTCTCTGTTGTCACATTCTTCCCTCTGTGTGCGTCTCTGTGTCCTCACATAATCTTCTTATAAAGACGCTAGCCTTTGGATTTAAGACTTACCCTAATCCAGTATGACCTCATCAAAATGAATTGCATCCGCAAGAACTGTTTCAATATTAGATTACATCCTAGGTTCCAGGTGAACATGAATGGAAAAGGGACACAATAGAACTCAGCATGGGGAGCTTTTCAGCCAAGTACTGAAGGTTCATAGATACTCAGCAGACATATTGGGGTGAGAGACATTGCCTTCTGCCCATGGCATGTGGGCATTGGGAAGCCCTGTCCACACTATAAGGTCTACTCTGTGACACTGTGATTTTCATACCTGTTCCACTGATACCAGAAAGATCCAAGGTTGCCAATGGGATAGCATCTAGTTCAGGAGCTGCTGACTCACCAGAGTTCTTATTGCGAAAATGTGAAGAAAACCTGATATCTCTGGGAGAGTGAGTCTGAGGTTGTCTGAGTGCTCAATTTGAGAGACTCCAATAGAAAAGATGTCATGAAGTCATTTTTCAAAAGACAGGAAGGAATGGTGTTCCTAGTGGTCAAAGAGGGGGCCAGGTGGGGATGCTATTCTAAAGAGGGTTAGCAAAGGTTGATTATTCCCTAAATAGGTTAAATCTAGCCAGAAAAATTACCATCTGTCTATAAGAAAGTAAGAAATAGGAGGACCCTCTGCCAGGAACTGCAGTTTTCAAAGGAACTCCATAGTATCAATTTTTCTGGGCTTAGAAAGAAATGCCCTGACTTTAAAATGTTGAACTATAGGCTAATACGCAGCAACCAGGGAGCACAGTAGGAAAGCTGGCACATCCTAGAGCTCTCACGAGGACAGCATCACCAGGGCAGGGTGAAGAGTTCTCACCAAGCACAGAGAGAGGTACAGATAGGTCTTCTTGGATTTTTTTCTCCCTTGTAACTAGCCAAACAGCCCTATTTGATACAATGGGGATCAAACAACATTACATTTATTGACAACATTTCTCTAGCAATGCTTAGAAAGTATGAGGTTGCATGTAGACCAGATTACATTTATTAGAATTACATGATAAATTCATTTCCCAATATTTCAGGTCTCCATAGCAAGCATAATGTATAAGAATTTCCAAACTGGATGGGGTGCAGTGGCTCATGCCTGTAATTCCAGCACTTTGGGAGGCCGAGGTGGGTGGATCGCCTGAGGTCAGGTGTTCAAAACCAGCCTGACCACCATGGCGAAACGCTGTCTCTACTAAAAATAAAAAAAAATTAGCTGGGCATGGTGGCTGGTGCCTGTAATCCCAGCTACTTGGGAGCCTGAGACAGGAGAATTGCTTGAATCCTGGAGGTGGAGGTTGCAGTGAGCCAAGATTGCACCATCGCACTCCAGTCCCAACAAGAGCGAAACTCCGTCTCAAAAAAAAAAAAAAAAAGAATTTCCAAACTGTGTTCCTTGGAGCCTAGACCTTGCCCTGGGAGGTGGGGGACAGGGGGATAGAGGACAATATTCAGGTAGGGTCAAAATGAGGAATGGGTTTATGTGTGAGATTTTGTGTTAATAAGCGGTTCGGCAGTGACACATATTTAGAGATGCTAATCACAAAAGATGGTTCGAACACCACCCCTGCCTCTGGCAAATCTGTAACCACAGATGACTTACTTTACTTTTTTGTGAAACTCACATTTCATTTAGAAAAGGTGCAATTATTAAACAGTTATGAGAACACTTCATGAAGGTGACAGTACTACCTGAATACCAAGCAGCATTGTGAACATTAGCAGCAGCAACAGGATCATCATCATCATCATCACCATCATTCGGCCTGTAGGGCTCATCTTTCTTTGGCAGCCCTTCCTAACCTCACTACTTTTATTTTTCCATTACTCCTTTTTCCAGACCTTCAGTTCCAGTTCACATAACTGCAGTCTATTCACATATCCACTTTCACATTTATTTGCTGGTTTACTTACTGTCTGTTGCCAGAGTGTACTATCCAGAACTATGTCTGTTTTTCTCCTCTGCTGTGTATTCAATTTAGCAATGCCAAAGCACAGTAGATGCTAAACAAGAATTTGCTGAATAAATGAATGAATGTATTACGGTTTTGGAAGGGATGCTTTATTGCCAGTTTCTAGGTTAGTGATCTTGAAACTCAAAGCACAAAAAACATACCTGAATTTCTGATGCTCTGAATGGCACTGTGACATTTTGACAGACCTTCAGTCACCAAAATAAACCACCATAACTATCAAAAATAAGAATAGTCCACAGAATGGTTTTCCAGTGTGCAGTCTATTCTCTAGCTAGTGCATCCTCCCATCTGTCACTAAAGATAATCACCTAAGTGGAAAAGTTGACCTTGCCATTCTTAAAATCCTGTGTGCCAGGTATTCATTCATTCATTCATCCATTTATTCCTCAAATATTAGGAAAATGAATGAAAGACACATAAGGAGAAAGAAGGAATGAGGGAGAAGAAGCAAAAAAGACAAGACCTGAAGTAAGTTTCTTAGAGTATTAGAGCTATATGGATGCAGACTGTCAGACTAACCAGCTTAAGTAGGGTGTCACTAAGGTAAGACTTTAAGAAAAAAGCTATGAAATTAAATAAGTACATCCAGACAAGGCCATATGAGGTTTCCTCTCCTTACAGTTAGATAAGCTGACTGAGCTAGAGTCTGACTACACAATGAACAGGAGGCCAGAAGGTATTTTTCACGAAAGACCATTACTTTCGGAATTTTCAAAACTGTTGATGCAAAGGAATTCAGATTTCTGGCAGTCAGTCGAGACACTAGCCTTTATGTTTTACAATGAATGAATAATTAAATACTGGTCCTAGTTTAAAAAATGCAAATAGAGGATGAAGGGCTAATCAGAAGTGATCACAGGTCAGGTCTAAAAATGGAAATCAAAGGAACATTAAATAAAAAATTGTGTAAGAAAGGGGATAAAATAACATCTTTTCAAGTGTCTATTGACCATTTGTAAATCTTTGGAAAAGTAAAATATTCCACCCATTTTTTAATTGAGTTATTCATCTTTTAAAGAATTCTTCACATAATTTGAATACTAGACCATATATGATTTGAAATTTTTTTCCCATTTTGTGGATTATGCTTTAACTTTATTGATGGTGTCCTTTGAAGCTTGAAAGTTTCTAATTTTGAAGAAGTCTAATTTATCTATTTTTGTGTTTGGTCAGTTGTAATTTTGGTGTCATATAAGAAGACATTGCCAAAACCGAGTATGAAGATATTTTCTTCTAAGGTTTTTATCATTTTAGCTCTTACATTTAAGTTTTTTGAGTATAGAATGAAGAAGTGTCCAACTTCGTTCTTTTTCATGTGAATAGTTGGTTGTCTTAGCCTCATTTGTTGAAAAAAAAATTCTTTTTCCAATGAATTGTCTACTTTGTCAAAAATTGACACATTGTAATAGCCAAGATTTGGAAAGAACAAATGTTTATTGATGGGTGAATGCACTTTTTAAAATGTGTCATATAAATATAATGAAATATTATTCAGCTTTAGAAAAGAAAATCCTGCAACATGCAACAACATGGATGAACCTTGAAGACGTTATGCTAAATAAAATATGCCAGGTATGCCAGGACAAATGCTGTATGACTCTACTTACATGAGTGACCTAGAAGATTCAAATTTATAGGAGTAGAGAGTAGAATAGTGGTTTTCAGGGCTGTTATTAATAGCAAGGAGTTGTGAGTCAATAGGCATAAAGTTTAAATTATATAAGATTAATAAATTCTAGGTATCTGCTGTACATTATGCCTATAGTTAACAATACTGTACTGTACACATAAAAATTTGCTTAACTGGTAGGTTTCATGTTAAATGTTGTTACTACAATTTATAAAATTGAATCAATCACATTTGTAGGAGCTTACTTCTGGATTCTCAGTTTTACTTTATGAATCTCCCTGCCTTTTTATCCCAGTCTCACACTGTCTTTATTACTACAGCTTTGTAGTAAGTTTTGAAATTGGAAAATGTTAGTCTTCCAACTTATTTTTCAACATCGCTCTGGCTATTCTAGGTCCCTTATTCCATGTACATTTTACAATCAGGTTATTGATTTTTGCAAAAATGATAGCTAGGACTTTGAGAGGGATTGCATTGAATCTGTAGATCAATTAGGAAGGATTACTATCTTAAAAATATTAAGTCTTTTGATCTATGAACTTAAGAAGCTGTATTCTTTGTTTAGGCTTCTTTAATTTTCTGTAATAATGGTTTGTTGTTTTCAGAGTACAAGTCTTACGCTTCTTTTATTAAATTTGTTCTTAAATATTTAATTCTTATTTATGCTATCATAAATTGAATCATTTTTAAAATTTTATTTTCAGAGTATTCACTGCAAGTGTATACAAATACAGTTGATCTCTGTATATTAATTTTGTATGCTAACACATTGTTGAACTTGTTAGATTACTTAGTAGTTTAAGATTACTAGTAGTTTAGATTACTTAGGATTTTCTATGTACAAGATTGTGTCATTCTCAAATAGAGATGATTTTACTTCTTCCTTTCTAATCTATATGCTTTTCATTTCTTTTTCTTGCCTAAATGCTCTGGCTAGAAACTCCAGTGCAAAGTTAAATAGAAGTGAGAAGAAATGACATTATCTTCTTCTTGATTTTAGAAGAAATGCATCTAGTCTTTCACAAAAATGATATAAGCTGTAGGGTTCTTTTTGTAGATGCCTTTTATCAGGTTGAGGAGATTCCCTTCTATTCCTAGCTTTTGGAGTGTCCTATTATAAAAAAGTATTGAACTTTGCCACAGCTTTTTCTATGTCGTTCGAAATTACTATGTTGGTTTTGTCTTATTAGTAAGGTTTATGACATTTATTTACTTTTAAATGTTAACTACTCTTGGATACTTGTGATAAATTCCACTTGGTTGTGGTGTATAATCCTGTTTACACATTGCTAGATTCTGTAATTTCTTTAGTCCTTCTTTTACTAGCGATATTGGTCTATAGTTTTATTTTCTTGCAATTTCTTTGTCTGATTTTGGTATCACAGTACCATATCTCATAGAATGGGTTGAGATGTGTTTCTGCCTCTTCTATTTTTGGAAATGTTTGTGAAGAATTAGAATTAATTATTCTTCAAATGTTTGTTAGAATTTACAAATAAGGCCATTTTTTTCCTGAGTCTGTCTTTGTAGAAGGTGATTTTTAGGTAAATATTTTTGTCCATCTGTCATTTATTTTGATGTATACATATTACAAGATAGTTATCCATTCTTCTTCCTAACTAGTTCTCTTAATCCCACTGATTGAAATGAGTCATATGATTCTAGTGGCCCTAAATAAGAATTATGCCACTTTTGATATGTTCTGAATTGATATTTAGAATGTGTCTCTTCTATGATTTTTTTCTTTTATTCAGCTTATTGATTCCATGCCATTTTCATTATTTTTCTTTAAAATAAATTTTAATGTCTTGTAGTATGTCTCCCCTCATTATTCATCTAACAAGTACTTATTGAGTACCTAGGATTAGCTAAGCACATGCACTGAAAATTCAGCAGTAAACAAAACTGACAAAACTCTTTGCCCTCACGGACTTTACAAAAATAAAATACATAGTGTGCTGAAACTATGATAATGACTACAGAGAAAAACAGTGATTGATGTCTGAGGGAAGAGGTTTGAAATATCTTGTAGGATATACAAGAAATATCTCACTGAAAAGATAATATATGGGTAAATACCAAAAGATGTGAGAAGGTAAACTACGTAGATATTTAGAGTCGAAGCATTCCGGGAAGCAATGACAGCAAGTGCAGAGGCCCTGAGGCTGGAATGTACAGGGTGCCTGTGGAGAGCACCCAGAAAAACAGTGTTTCTAGATTAAGTGGGTGGTAGAGGGGTAGGAGATGAGGAAGTCTTATGACAAGGCTCAGATCATGTAGGTCACTGCAGGCCATCAGGATAATTTTGCTTTTACTTGCTGAAATATAGAACGCCATTGAAAGATTTTGATCAGGAAGGTGACATGATCTAACCTCATTTTGATAGGAATACATTGGGAGCTGTGCTGAGAACATATTGAAAAGAGCAAGGATCAAAGTATAAGCTTTATTACAAGGCTACTGAAATGATCCACATGAGAAACCTTGAGGGCTTGGACCAAAGGAGGTGGAAATAAGTGACTGAATCTTGGGTATACTTAGAATGTAGTACCTCATTACTCCAAATGAAACTAAGAATTGTTTTATAACTTCCCTACACCACATCTAAAATGTGATTAAGATTTTTACTAGAAGTCTATTAATGTAGCAAACTGGAAGTAAGCCACTGAGTTTATAGATTAACTTCCAGAACATCTGTTACAATACAGTTTCTCTTGCATGAGCATTTGTCCCCATCTTCTTTTATGCACAATGGTAAAGGTGTGCTGTTTTACTTATGTAGGTCCTATGCATTTTTTTAACAATCATTTTTAGGAGAAGGGTGTATGTGTGTATTTTTTAACTGGTTACGACTTATCTAGGGAAAAACTATTGACTTTTGTGTGTTTATTTTGTAACAGACGATTTTATTCAATTCTTTTATCAGTTCTAATGATTTTCCAACATTTTTCAGTTTAATCTTCATATACTGAGAAATTTTATTTACTCATTTCCAATATTTAGTTCTCTACCTGGTGGTGAGTTTTTGATTGGTAAAAGTGATTTTGAATGAATCTTAACATGGGCAATGAAGGGTGGATCTCCATGTCGCATGTCAGTGGGACTCCAGGGTTGAGCAGCAGCTTGAAAACACCAGGTACCCATGATGTTGGCGTGGGAATGAGGGCATGTGTGGGGAGGGAGGGAGGGACGGAATAGAAGAAAGTGGTAATGAAGGGTGATGACATGAGAACTTAGCCAGATATTTAAAGCAAGCTTGGGTTCACTTGCGTTGACTTATACAGGAACTTGGAATTTACCTAGGCTGATAGCCATACTTTGTCTATGAGGAAAATAAGGTCCAAAGAACAGAGGAGAATTTTCCAAGGCCACATGGTAAATAGTTCAGCCTGGGCAAGAATATAACCCAGGTCTCTTCACACTCTCACTGCACTGAATGGGGACCAATCTCACACAGGAGGAGCCAAGTTAGTAAAAAGTCAAGATGCAAAAGCAGGTCATTGGCCCTACTCCATCACCTGTAGTTGAGGAGGGAATAGAACACCTTATGTTCCCCACATCTCCATAGGCTGTTGAATCGGAGAGAGGAAGAGAGTGAGGACAGTATACTAAGCCATCAAGTACTTATCTTTCTCCAAGTAAATTATTGGACTTTGGAGGAAAACACTTATTTCCTGTGCTTCAGCTATTAGCACCTTAAAAATATAGTGCCCATTTAGACTGAAGGCTATATCCAGCCCACAGATGTGCTTTGATTTTTCTGTGTTAAAACAACATTAATTATTTAATAGCATATAGAAGTCATGAAAGTTTACATAAAATCTGAATTTTTGGCTTTTTTTTTTGAAAACTATGAAGATCTTGCAACACTGGCCCACCTTACTGCATGCTACCAATTGTCTGTGCGGAGAAGGACCACTTACTGTCTGCCGCCATCCCCACTGACTCACTTATTTAGGTTGCCCACCTTGCCCTTGTGAGATACTCTAACATGATCTGATGTTCTGTGAGTCTGTAAAGTTCGGATTCTTGGCATGGTCCTGGCAAACCTGTCTCAAGCAGAGTTAATCCACATGTCTGTCCCTTCACATACCTTCTCCTCTATGTTGTCAGGCTTAGCTGATTTCTCCATTTCCCTACGGTCTTTCTACACCACCTTTTCAAAAGGCTGGCTGCTGGGTCTTAGCAGTAGACTTCCAGAGCCTATGCCTGTCACGTGAATATTCTGTATCTCTCCCCTAAGCTAAGCGGCCTGGCTTCTGCCCAGCATGGCTTACAAAGGAGGATGTAACAGATCCAGCTTCCCCAGCTCCCTTCCAGAACAAATGCCTCTGTTCTCTCTTTATACATTCATTTCACAAACTCCTGGGTAATAAATGAATCCACAACAAATGGCAGCCATTGTATATCTAAGGAAAAGAGGCAGGTGTTGACATTGGCTGCTCTGCTAGAGGCTCTTGCAGTGTCAGAGAAAAATATAAGCAAATAGAAGCCAGTATAAATTGACAGCGCCCGGGAACAGCCTGTCCAGCATGCAGCTGGGGGAAAGTGAGATTACTTAGAAGTAGGAAGGCAGGAAGAATTCATGCTGAAGCCAATATTAGAGTTCCCAGAGCCTTGTTTGAAAGGTGTAAGAGTCTTAGGAGCAGCCAGGCCAAAGTGAGAGAGTAGAAAGCACATCCATCAAAGCAGTTTCCACAGTGAGAAAGAATATGGTTATTGAATAGGGTCTACAGTGATGTAAGAGATTGTGAGAAGCAAAGGTCAGTCATAAACTTAAGACACAAAAAGTAGTCACAACTTAAGGCCATCTAAAAAACAGGTTGGGATCTCAGCCTAAAGCCCCAGGATTACAGGTCCTCTATGGGAAACTGACAAACAGAGGTGCCAAATGGTCTAATCCTCCCAAAAATCTACATCCAGCTAGAAGAATGGTTGGCTAGGCAGACTCACTAGGACCGGGCACATGGGCAGCATTAGAGCCTGCTGTCATCAACCCAGAGCTCCTTACCTCCAAGTCTTTGATCACTGGGCACAGAGTATCCAAGACTAGACTATGTGTGGACACAACTTGCTGTGGCCAAGCAAGGTGTTGCTACCATCAGAGTCCAAATGGGTTTTCTTTGGTTTGGAAATTTAGTGGGTTTCTCTGAGAGTGATCTTCACAGGCAGCCAGGATATGCTGGGGAAAACTGGAATTCACAGCTGGTGGTTAGCTAAGTTTTCAAGTCAAAGTTCTACAAGGGGAAGCCTATCACCTGAGCTGTAAATCGTAGATATTGCATCTGTGTCTCCCTAGTCCAGGTTCAGAGAGATGCCTTGCACTTCTCTAATGACCAGTGACGATGAGCTTTTTATCATATGTTTGTTGGCTGAATAAATGTCTTCTTTTGAGAAGTGTCTGTTCATATCCTTTGCCCACTTTTTGATGGGGTTGTTTTTTTCTAGTAAATTTGTTTATGTTCTTTGTAGATTCTGGTTATTAGCCCTTTGTCAGGTGGGTAGATTGCAAAAATTTTTTCCCATTCTCCTGGTTGCCAGTTCACTCTAATGATAATTTCTTTTGCTGAGCAGAAGCTCTTAAGTTTAATTAGATCTCATTTGTCTATTTTGGCTGTTGTTGCCATTGCTTTTGGTGTTTTAGTCATGAAGTCCTTGCCCATGCCTATATCCTGAATGCTGTTGCCTAGGTTTTCTCATAGAAGCAAAATTATTTTCATGAGATGAAAATCTAGTGTGTCATTCCTAGACTTAAAACCTTCCTGATCTGATCCTAGTTTTTAGGAGAGATAAACTACAACTCTTTATCACAAAATATCTTACCTTTCCTCTTTTTCCTCAGATATCACAAAATATCTGACCTTTTCTCTTTATCAGCCATCCTCCCCAATTCCTTCTAATGGTAAAAAAAAAATGCTGGAAATATGATATACTTTTTATTGTTGTGCCTCCATCTGAAATGCCTTCTATCTTTCATCATCCAGGTAACTCCTAACCCTCCTTCAAAATGCAGCTCAGGTTTCTCTATCTCTAAGTAATCATTCCTGAAACTACAGCATGCATTGGGTATCTTTAGTGCTTGGCCACATTATCCTGCAGTCAATGAGTTCATTACTAGACTGTCTTCCCCACAAGGATAGAAGTTGCAGGTCAGGTCCAATCACTTATAAAACTGAATGTCTTCTATACCTGACATGGTGCCTGGGCACAGAAGAGCCTAATTGTTGAATGAATAAATAAAATGTTTAAATAAACAAATGGCTCAATCAATTCATCATCAGTCAATCCACTGCTCCCCAAGGTCTCTGGCTAAATTCTCTATTAGTGGAAACTTACTCTGGGACATTATAAGGAACTTGGAGAGCCAGCGGAATCAAATACAATCAAATCACTAATCAATTTATTCACTTTTCTGTTCTCTAAAATTAGGAGCATGTGAATGAATATGTATGAACATGTGTAATTATAGACACTTATGCACATAAATTACTGGCAGGGCTCCTCTTGTTATGCTCATAGGAGCAAGATGTTTATTTTCACCTGTCTTCATTGTAGAGCTGTCTCTGGAGCATCCTACTTGAAAGCAAAGTGGCTAAACACTCTATCCAATTTTATGACTTATTCATTGCCTATTCTTTGATATTCTGCTCTAAAAAAACATCAGAATTCTCCACTGACATTCCTTGGTGGGATAGACTTATGGGATAAGAGGAGATGAAATGTGATATTGCTGGCTTTGAAAGTTTTTTCATATTCCCAGGAAGTTAAATGTTCCTCTCATTGGTCTTCTTTTCAAAGGATTAGTTGGTAGTACTTACCAAGTTCTCCATTCCTTTGATTTTTTAAAAAGAAGAAAGGCATAATTTTCCTTGTGTGGTCATGTGAAGAGGTTGAAATTAGTCAATTCTGTTTCTAAAAAATTTCTCAAGACACTCACATCATGTGTTAAACCTCAATGTGGGTCGTTCATTGTGGTTCTGTGTTTATGTTTGTTGTAGTCCCCTGACCATGAGCAAGATTATGGGCAAATCTGTCAGACTGATGGTAATAGTGTTTGCAAACTCTTTGAATTAAATGTTGGGGAAGGATGTCTGTAACCTTCGTGGGAACCAACAATGTGAAAAGAACAGGCTTTTGAAACTAAAAAATACTGGTTCAATTATCAGCTTCAATATTTACTAGTTGTAAATTTACTTGAGTAAATTAATTAATTTTCTGAGACTCTGCCTTCTAATCTATAATAAGTATTTCATAAACATGTTAAAATATTAAATACAATAGCATAGGTAAAACATGCTATTGCTTTTAAACATCTAGCAAAATTCCTGATACTTAGTGAGCAACTAGTGATTGTCTCTTCCTCTGTCTCAGGTGATGACTATAAAGAGTTGTTGTTCAATGGCTGCAAAGTCCCAGTTATGCTAGATAAATCAATTATAGACACATTATTCATTATGGAGCCTATAGTGAACAATACAGTATTGTGATCATAAAAAATTGTTACAAAATAGATTTCATATTGTATTTTGAACACACACAGAAAAATAAATTCTAGAAAATGATGGATATGTTTATTGCCTTGATTGGGATTATGGTATCACAGGGATTTGCATATGCCCAAACTTTAAAAAATTATACACATTAAATATGTGACTTTTTATATCAATTAAACCTCAATAAAGCTATTTTTAAAAAGAAAAAATATCTTTAGTAAGTATTTGATTAAGTCCTCAAATTCTTAATTCCTCTGTAGTTATTGGCAATTCTGTGAAAATCCCTAATGTCAATATATACTTGAAGATCTTTGATAATACAATAAGACAAGATTGCCCATGCATCATCAATGTTGTCTTCAATAGGTTATTGTTTTCATTGGCTGACATTCTTGCTTTCTAATTTTGAAACACTTTGAGTTTTATTTTATCATTATCAATTACATTTGTTGGGGGTTATTTTCTAAATATACCATGCATAGTAATACATAAGTTTATCAAGATATTTTGCTGATTATTTAAATAGGCTTTATATATATTTTTCAGGTAAAAGATAATGCATCTCCTGCTTACCACCATTGCTACAAGATGGATATATAATTTCCCCCAAAATTTTCATCTACAGTAAAATCTCTTTACAATAAAAACAAAAAATCTCCTTTTGAGACTGTACAAAATAAAAAAGGTCATTATTATATTTTGCCTTGTATATAATCCCCTGATGAAAAGTTTAAGAGCTGCTGGCCAATAGGGTGCCCATTATCTTTGGAAATATCTAGGAAATTGGCCAATTTATAGTTTCTTCAGCATGAGAGTTAATTTCTCACAGGCTCCTAATGAGTTTACTTTACTATTCAGGGAGCAATTATGCCATTCAGTGATTTACAGAATCCCACCTGAGAACCTACAAGAGAATAGGCTATCTATGATTATGAACTCATAAAGGATTTTACTCCTGCAATGTCAATCTAGCTATATTTATAGTTCATCAGGTGATCATTTAAACCCCCAGCAAGAGGCATCAGAACTATCTGATTAGCTACTGTTCCAAAATAAATTTGAAAAATGGTGGGCTTATGTCAGTCAACCCCAGAAAAGGAAGCTGTGGATTCAAATACCTGTTCAACTCAAATGTCCTTTAAGATTTTGTGTATGGGTGAACTGAGATGTAATTTTTAGTAATAAATTGCTCTCTCAGATACCACAGGATATATTGATTTGCCATTAGTAAACCCCATAGAATAAAAGAAAGACCTAGAGGATACTTTTACAAAAAGTTAAGGCTAGCATTTTGTCACAAAATCATAAACTGTTACAGCTGTAAGAAGCCTTGGAGTTTATGTAATCTAAGCTTATTTTTCTTTTTAAAAAAAAAAAAAAAACAAAAACCTAGAGAACAACAACCCAGAGAAGTAAGGCAGCCCAGATAGCTCATAATTTAAATTAGTAAAGGATCTAATAAGCTTTTCCATTTATTGTTTAATGTACAAAACATTATCCTGCCAGGAGCATAGCTCACACCTATAATCTCAGAACACTGGGAGGCAGAGGTGGGAGGATTGCTTGAGTCCAGCAGTTTGAGACAAGCCCAGGCAACACAGTGAGACCCTGTCTGTCTCTACAAAAAAAATTTTAAATATTTGACAGGTACACTGATGCATGCCTGTAGTCCCAGCTATTTGGGAAGCTGAGACACTGGAGCCCAGAAGATTGACACTGCCCTGAGCTGTGATCATGCCACTGCACTCCAGCCTGGGCAACACAAAGAGACCATGTCTCAAAGAAAAGAAAATATTATCCTAAGGTCTCTGTTTAACTCTCATGTCCATTTTGTCTTCTTCTAAATCTTGGCATTTCATACCTCAGAGTTTTTCTACTTTATATTCTTTCATCTGGAATATCCTTACATCATTTTTCCTCCTAGTGAATTCCTATTCCTCCTTCAAAATCCAAATTATAAATTACTTCTTCTAAAAGATCATCTTTGAACATCACCATGTATCAGCCCAACACTATTGGAGAAAGAAAAATGTCTATATCTAATTGGCATACAACAATGAACATTTTTTTCTTGCTCATAAGTTTGGAACTTGGCTGATCTAAACTGGATTTAGAGAGGTAATTCTGCTTCAAGCTACAGATCTGTGGGTCTACATCCTGTGTCTACAAGTCTCTCATCTTCCTGCGAGGACAATCCAGTTAGCAGGACATATTCTTCTCAGGGCTCAGCAGAAGTGCAAGAGCAGCATGCACAATTCTTCAAGTGCAGTTTAAGGCTCTGTTTTCCTCAAGTTTGCTAATATCAAAGATAAATAGGATGGTTGGCAAAATAAAGGGACAAGAAAGTATAATTTTCCTGTGGAGACAGGGTGAACTGCATTGTCATATGGCAAAGGCCAGGGACACAGAAGGAATTACAAATTGATACCAATAATTTAATCTTTCAGTTTAACTATGTTCCCAGGCCTTTTCTTTGCTAACTCTGTATCTTGTATGTGTGTCTACATTCAATCATGATATATAGTAACTATTTTAATCATGATATAACTATTTTGACAGTTGGTTTCCCCAGTTAATTATACTTTAAAAAATAATAGCTAGCATTTTATTAAGTATGCTATGTACCAGGTAGTGCATTAGAACTTTTATGGGTAAGAACCTAGGTTTGATTTTCAATAACCCTATGTACTGCAGTTATCCTGAATTTACATATAAGGAAAGTTACACTGAGGTATTACATCCCTTGTCCAGGTGATACGGTTTGACTGTGTCCCCACTCAAATCTCATCTTGAATTCCCATATGTTGTGAAAGGGACTCTGTGAGAGGAAACTGAATCACGGAGGCAAGTCTTCCCCATGTTATTCTCATGTGAGTGAATAAACCTCACAAGATCTGATGGTTTTATATGGGGGAGTCTCCCTGCATAAGTTCTTTCTTTGCCTGCTACCATCCATGTAAGATGTTACTTGCTCCTCCTTACTTTCTGCCAGCATTGTGAGTCTTCCCCAGCTATGTGGAATGGTAAGTCCATTAAACCTCTTTCTTTTGTAAATTGCTCACTCTCAGGATGTCTTTATCAGTGGCATAAAAACAGACTAATACAGTAAATTGGTACCAGTAGAGTGGGGTGCTGCTGAAAAGATACCTGAAAATGTGGAAGTAACTTTGGAACTGGGTAACAGGCAGTGATTGGAACAGTTTGGAGGGCTCAGAAGAAGACAGGAAACTATGGGAAAGTTTAGAACTCTCTAGAGACTTTTTGAATGGCTTTGACCAAAATTCTGATAATGATATGAACAATGAAATCCAGGCTGAGATGGCCTCAGATAGAGATGAGAAACTTCTTGGAAACTGGAGCAAAGGTGACTCTTGCTATGTTTTAGCAAAGAGACTTGTAGCATTTTGCCCTTGCCCTAGAAATTTGTGAAATTTTGAACTTGAGAGAGATGATTTAGGGTATTTAGCAGAAGAACTTTCTAAGCAGAAAAGCATTCAAGATGTGACTTGGGTGCTGTTAAAGACATTCAGTTTTAAAAAGGAAACAGAGCATAAATGTTTGGGAAATTTGCAGCCTGACAATGTGATAGAAAAGAAAATCCCATTTTCTGAGGAGAAATTCAAGCTGGCTGCAGAAATTTGCATAAGTAATGAGGAGCCGAATGTTAATCCCCAAGACAATGGGGAAAATGTCTCCAGGGCATGTCAGAGGTCTTCGCAGCAGCCCCTCCAATCACAGGACCAGAGGCCTAGAAGGAAGAAGTGGTTTCATGGACTGGGCCCAGGATCCCCATGCTGTGTACAGCCTAGGAACTTGGTGCTCTGTGTTCCAGCCACTCCCGCCATGGCTGAAAGGGGCCAACATAGAGCTTGGGCCATGTCTTCAGCGGGTGAAAGCCCAAGCCTTGGCAGTTTCCACATGGTGTTGAGCCTGCCCGTGCAAAGAAGTCAAGAATTGGCATTTGGGAACCTCCACCTAGATTTCAGAGGCTGTATGGAAGTGCCTGGATGTCCAGGCAGAAGTTTGCTGCAGGGGTGGGGCCATCTTGGAGAACCCCTGGTAGGGCTGTGCAGAAGGAAAATGTGGGGTCAGAGCTCCCACACAGAGCCTCTACTGAGGCATTGCCTAATGGAGCTGTGAGAAGAAAGCCACCATTCTCCAGACCCCGGAATGGTAGATCCACTGACAGCTTGGACCGTATGCCTGGAAAAGCTGCAGACACTCAATGTCACCCTGTGAAAGCAGCCAGGAGGGAGCCACAGGGGCAGAGTTGCCCCAAACCATGGGAACCCACCTTTTGCATCAGGGTGACCTGGATGTGAGACATGGAGTAAAAGGAGATCATTTTGGAGCTTTAAGATATGACTGCCCCATTGGATTTTAGAGTTGCATGGGGCCTGTAGTCCAGTCGTTCTGAACAATTTTTCCCATTAGAAATGGCTGTATTTGCCCAATGCCTGTACCTTCATTTTACCTAGTAAACAACCAACTTGCTTTTGATTTTATAGGCTCATATGCAGAAAGGACTTCCCTTGTCTCAGATAAGTTTCTGAACTGTGGACTTTTGAGTTAATGCTGAAAAGAGTTTAGGTTTTGAGGGACTGTTGGGAAGATATGATTGGTTTTGGTATATGAGGACATGAGATTCGGAAGGGACCAGGGGTAGAATGATTTAGTTTGGCTGTGTTGCCACCAAAATCTCATCTTGAATTCCCACATGTTATAGGAGGGACCCAGTGGGAGGTAATTTAATTATGGGGGCAGATTTTTCCCATGCTGTTCTCATGATAGTGAATAAGTCACATGAGATCTGATGGTTCTATAAAGAACAGTATGCCTGCACAAGCTCTTTCTTTGCCTGCTACCATCTATGTAAGATGTGACTTGCTCCTCCTTGCCTTCCACCATGATTGTGAGGCTTATCCCAGCCATGTGGAACAGTAAGTCCATTAAACCTCTTTATTTTGTAAATTTCCCAGTCTCTGTATGTCTTTATCAGGAGTGTGAAAAAGGACTAACACATCAAGTTCACAAAATTAGAGTTGAGACTCAAACCCAAAGCTAATTTCAAAGCATCTTGTCTTCTTCACTAACATATAATCTTCCTTATTTGATTAGGAGCTCAAGCAAGACCTTCATCAGATTTGCCTGTTATCAACTCATAACTAGAGCAGTGCCTGATAAGAACTCAATACTCATTTACTAAATTGAATTGTTCCAAGTCTAACTTGTCTATCCACTCTTATCTCTAACTTCTCTAGATAAACTCTCCACACAGGTTGACCAGTGAGTGCTAAAATATCATAAGCCTCTGCCCTTCTTCCTGCCATTTCTAGTACTCAATTATTCAAGCATTAATACCCTATCACTCATCTAAAACATTCATTCCTATGTTATATAGACAAAACCTAGGAGGCTACATTGTGGAATACATTGTTGTACTTGACTCTGTATATGACTAGAGTGAGCTGGACCATGATATCTGTGCTTCCACTGGGTGCCCAGAGGCTTTTATTGAATTCATCTTGTCTATTAAGTGAAAATAGATGATCTAGGGTGAAAGGCATGTTTTATTTATATCATAATCATTCTTTCCAGGATGGTAGTCATAAGGACTAGAATGACACACCATATTTCATAAATATGGAAGTTTTGCTGTAATAGAAAAATTCCTGTATTAAATTAAAAATCAGTATTCTGTACTAACTCATTCATTATCTTAACACTGCCTCCTCTCACTAATCACTTCACCTCTCAGTTCTGTCATCTGTTAAACTGAGGAGTTGTATGCTCTCCAATGGAAAGAATTAAATTCTCTATGTCAAAGAAGCTATTAGTAGTAAGCAAAAGTATTTGGAAAATATAAAACTCACCAGTTATCAGAGAAACACAAATTATGTGTCTTCATATTTATAAATAAAGAGGCTAAATGTAATGTATTTATATACTATATTTTTTATAAAGTATAATTTAATGTTGAATAAATTTTAAAAGGACAAATAAATTTTTAATTTGAAAACTCATATTCTCATAATGGCAAAGAAGAATGCAAACTGATCATGACTGTAAAAAAATAATTTGTCAACATAATTCAAAAGAAATGTATTCTGTGAATGAAAGTATTTCCTAAAGAAGAAAGTATAAGAATAATCTATATAATATGTGAAAATTAATTATGTTAACTCAGAATATCATTTAACATAGAACATTACCCAGGCATAAAAATTATAACTCTGTAACACATGGAAAACTATATAGTATATAGCAACTACATTCAGCAATTTAAAATGTAAAACAAGTAAAACAAAAAATTATAACTACTTATGAAATTAGATAAAATGTATGCATCATGGTTGGCTAAGTGCTATAAAATTATTCTGAAATCTAAGTGGCTGAAATGAATAAAGGTTAATTTCTCACTCATACCATAGTCTAATTAAGGTCAGCAAGGAATTCTGGGTGTTCTCTGCTCCACTCAGTGATTTAGGGACCCCAGATTCTTCCACCTAGTGGCTCTACCACTTCCTAGCACCTCATCATCTAGATCCTCCTTCTTTGGAAGGCAGATATAGAAAGTGAGACGGTGACGAAGGTGTACGTGCTCTTAACCGCCCCCACCTATAATTACAAACATGGCTTCTGCTCATGGACATTGGCAAAAACAAGTCACATGTACCTGGCCCCAACCTGTTGAAGGGGTCAATAAGATATAATATAGGTGCATGCCCAGAAAGAAGTGAAGGTGGGTCTGGTGAGCTTATGGCTAGTCTGTGCCACAATATGTAAATAAATGGATAGGGAAAATATGTAAAAATGAAAAATTTTATAAAGAGATAGGTTTGCTTGCTAAGTAAAAGGTTAAATTACTTAAAAAATAGGCAATTTCGGCCACACATGGTGGCGCATGCCTGTAATTCCAGTACTTTGGGAGGCTGAGGTAGGTAGATTGCTTGAGGTCAGGAGTTCTAGATCAGCCAGGCCAACATAGTGAAATCCTGTCTCTACTAAAAATATTAGCTAGGCATGGTGGTGCATGCCTGTAATCCCAGCTACTTGGGAGGCTGAGAAAAGAGAATTGCTTGAACCTGGAAGGTGGAAGTTGCAGTGAGCTGAGATCATGCTACTGTACTCCAGCTTGGGAGTGCAGTGAGACTCTGTCTCAAAATAAATAAATAAATAAAATTTAAAAAAGGAAATTTTTCTTCATTATTCATATTATGTTGCCTTTAAAAGATATAAATGTGTAAAATAAAAATCAGCTTAAAATACTGGAATTAGGTTAAATAATGTTTAAGGCCAATTCCATCTCTAATATCCAACAATTGGTAATTGCAGCATATTGAGATTTTATAATCCAATCTCATCTTTGTCCATACTTTTTTATGTCTTCTAAAAATCTGGACCTCAAGAAATACGGTCTAAATTTTGCAGATTATTTAATCAGAGATCTAAAGCCTGGGCACTCACTATTAATAGGATAGAAAATTTTAATTAAGCTCAATATACAATTATAACTTTGCTGGTTATTAAGAGTGATGAGAAAAATTATACAGCTATGATCACTGGCAGCACTATTAATGGGTTTCTTGATGACATAACATTTGTTTAATGGAAGCGTTTCCTTTTATGTACAAGTGCCATCCGAGGGCAATCTGTCATTGTTATTAATTTAAGATCATTTGATCTGTCACTCAATTTTGTATCTAATTAAAAAGGGGAGGATGGCATAAGCTTCCACTTCAAATCCCTGCCAGGCAGAGAAATTTAATAACAAAAATAAAATTGGGACAAACATCAAAGTATTTTTAAAGGGTCAGGCCCCTAAAATGACACAAAAGACCAGAAGTATAGTACAAAGAGAAAACTGATTTTTTTTTCCTTTCAGAAAGATGACATTTATGCAGTTTGGGTCATTAGAGATAAAATTCTTTGTATGTAAATTAAGGTGATCATTTCTTTTTCATAATGCAATGATGAGAGTTACTGAATGTTTTTCACAAGTATGCTGCTGCCAAGCAGTAACAAACACTGGAACAATCACATTTGAATAAGATTTGTAGCAGAAAGGTGATTATATCCGTTTTCTGGGGCTGCCATAAGAAGATAGCACAGACTGGATAGCTTAAGCCACCAGAAGTTTATTTTTTCACAGTTCTGGGGGCTGGAAGTCCAATATCAAGGTATTGGCAGTTTTCATTTCTCCTGAGACCCACCTCCTTGGCTTGCCTTCTTCCTGTGCCCTCTGTGGCTTATTCTTTCATCCCTGCTGGCTCTATCTCTTTTTTAGGGACATTGGTCATATCAGATTAAGACTCTACCATTATGACCTCACTTAACTATAATTACCTCTTTCAAGGTCCTGTGTTCCAAATTATCTGGAGGATTAGGGCTCCAACATATGAATTGGGAAGTGGGGAGAAACAATTCAGTCCATAACAGTGATCATACTAACTTTTTACTTCTAAACACAGATGAAATGAAACACACTTCCAAACTCCATGCTTCCATTTCACACTGAATCTAGAGGGGAAAACAGGCAAAATAAGTATGTCCTCTCTCCCCTGCAAGGAAGTGTATCCCCCTGTAATAATGACTGCTTTTCTTTCTTTTTTTTTTTTTTTTTTTTTTTTTTTTTGTTTTTTTTTTTTTTTTTTTTTTTTTTTTTTTTTTTTTTTTTTTTTTTTTTGAGATGGAGTCTCTGTTGCCTAGACTGGAGTGCAGTGGCGCAATCTTGGCTCACTACAACCTCTGCCTTCTGGGTTCAAGTGATTCTCCTGCCTCAGCCTCTGGAGTAGCTGGGACTACAGGTGTCCACCACCACACCTGACTAATTTTTGTAGTTTTAATAGAGATGGGGTTTCACTAGGTTGTCCAGGCTGGTCTCAAACTCCTTACCTCATGATCTGCCCACCTCTGCCTCCAAAAGTGCTAGGATTACAGGCATGAGCCACTGCGCCCAGCAATGATGCTTTTCTACCACACTTTTTCAACATGTGTCTCCTTTCAGAGTCTTAACATTCTCCCCATTTTGGAGACGAAAGGATCTAGGGGGGAGGTTTGATAACCTCTCCAAAGTCACACAGCCACTACATTTCAATTCAAATTCTTCTTAATCCTGTTACTATAGTCGTATACTATGGTATATATTATAATCCTTGTACTATAATCTACAAGATTCAGGACTATGGTAAGCATGAGGTACTCAGGAGACAGAGAGGGATTAGGAGAAAGAGCATGGAAGCCAGCTTGATGTGCCCTGCAGCCACATCCCTGACTAGGGAGGCAGTAAAACAGTTCCCAGATGCAAAGTGCAAGTCAAGTGCAAGAGCCCCATGGATGCTGATGCAGCTAACCAGGATCCTGATACAGAATGAGACGCAGATGAAAGGGCAGGCAGAGGAGTCCAATTCTGACACACTGAATGAGATACCCATGGCTGAACCGGAAAGAAATACTCAGGTTGTAAGATTAAATGCGGCCCCAATAAGCTGTGTGCAATACTGACAGGGATCTAGGGGAAAAAAACAAGGTGAAAGAATCAAAGACAGTGGAGAGGGTGAAGTAGAAAGGGCAGTATACCAAGAAAAAGTGTCTGAGTTCCTCCTCTTACTACCTTACACAAAAGGCAGTATGGTATACATTTAAGAACAGTATCAGATCCATACCACATAGGCCAAGTTCTGGTTCACCCACTTCCTGGCTGGGTAAGTCTGGGAAAATTAACCTGTGACTTTGACTCCTTTTTATCTTTCTCTTGTGCCTTTCTTCTTTTAAAAAAAAGATAAATAATAGTATCACTTCATAGGATTGTTAAAAGGATTCAGAGAAATATAGGAAAATCAGTCAGTAAATGCACAGTAAATGTTTCCTACTTATTACAAGCTTCCTAGCACTGGGCACCAACTCTGTTTCAAGTTCGTCATCTGTAAAATACAGAAGAGAGTACTTTTTCTAAAGGTTGTTGTGATAAACATTTTTGCATATTTAATTTTATTCATATATTTATGTAGTAAAACAGCATAAATAAAATTATAAATAATTTACATATAAACATAATGTTAACATTATAAAGTACATACTATTTATATGTAATTATGGATAATTTTATTTGAATGTTTATATATACAAATATACATTAAATTTATCATTTGCTGATATACTTAGAAGTAGTAGCAGTAACATACCAAGAGGTAGCCACCAAAGAGGAAAGGATGGATGTGGTCCTCCCCAGGTGTTTGCAATAAATGGGGTGCACTGTTTGCAGAGAATTCTAACAATAATAAAACCAACCAAGAGTTAATTTAGATCCTGTTATCACCATGTCCTGTGTATTATTCTGTTCTCAAACTGCTAATAAAGACATACCCGAGACTGGAAAATTTATAAAGGAAAGAGGCTTAATTTCTCACCATTCTACATGGCTGGGGAGGCCTCACAATCACGGCAAAAGGTGAATGAGGAGCAAAGTCACATCTTACATGGCAGCAGGCAAGAGAGCTTGTGCAAGGGAACTCCCATGTATAAAACCATGAAATCTCATGAGACTTATTCATTACCACGAGAACAGTATGGCAGAAACCACCCCCACAATTACATTATCCCCCCTTGGTCCCACCCTTAACACAGGAGGATTATTACAAATCAAAGTGGATTTGGGTGTGGACACAGCCAAACCATATCACCGTAGCAATTCTAAACATTATTAATAATAAAATACTTCTCTCCACTGTAGCGGACCACTTCCAGAACCCCGTGATCTCCCCCAGCCTTTCCACTCATGCCCCTGCTTCAGAGATGCTCTGCATATATCTGATACTCTGCTCAGTGGAGTTAACAGAGTGGACCCTAGGCAAGTTACAAGCTTAACATATATCCAGTGGTAAAAACAGTTACTTGATTGAGAATTTCGTATACTGCGAAGTAGTTACTTTTGTAATGCCCACAGGAACACTCACTAATTATCTGTTGTCAAGGTTGAATCACCCTGATTGAGATGCGACTCGAGTTCATGGTGTGCCTGCTCTCAATGAGCTCTCAGCTCTGGCTGCCATGAGCATCACCCAGGGAGCTGTAAAAAGGATTGATGCCCATGCTCCACTTCAGGGCCTTTAAAGTGGAATTTCTGAGGGGGTGATGCCTGGTCACTGGTACCTTTGAAAAATCTGTTCAAATAATTTTACCATGCAGCCAGGCATGGGAAGGCCTGAGCCAGGTGATATGGCAATGATGATCCTGGCATTAAACTCACAGATCAAATGGAGTCACCTCTCTGTGCCTCATTTTCTCATCTATAAAAAGAAAATTAGAGAACTTATCTCAAAGAGTTATTGCGAGGCATAAAAGAGATAATCTATGTAAGGCATTTAGAACACTGTTTGGCACCCAACAGGAATTTAATAATGCAGGCTGTTATAATCACAACAGCACTTTTGCACATGGCCCTGTCAGGGAGCTCTCACTGTCCATTACAGTCATGAGCAAACAGGTTCAGAAAACTTAGTTGTTTGTCCAATCACAGATCTTGTAAGTGCAAAAGCAAGAACTTGAATATAAACTTAGTGCTCAAAAGTAATTTGTGTGATACGCAGATACTTTGTATTTATTAAGCACCTACTGAATATAGTTTGGTATTTAAGTACTCACTGAATACAGAGTTTGACATATGCCTATAAAGTCTCTTATCACAATTATTAACCATTACTTGCCTGTCACATATTTCTAGTCAGTACCACACTTTACACCCAGGCCAATAGGATCCTGCCTTGTCCCCACCTCATGGCTCTTCCTTGCTTTGGAGCACCTTTTAAAATATTTTCTAAGACCTCCCTCTGAGAGGGCCAGATTTGGACATCTAGGTGGGGTATGCTGAGCCCAACTAGGTCCTAAGCGGACTCCTGTTCTAACTTGGAGCCCATCACTTCCACTGTCTTCACTTGGTTTTCCTTCAGTGGAATTGCATAAGATTAGGTTGCCAGATGGAGCCAATATGCTGAATTGGGGCATATTTGCTTGTTCATATACACTCTAGAGGCATTCCTAAAATGTACAATGTACCTAAAATGTAGTACAGTGGTCAAAAATGGTACATTTTCAACATAAGCAAATGTTTTCACGGGAGCCATTGATCACCGCATTTTCCTAAGTCCACAGGTTTTCTATTTACATAAGTCAAAGAAAACAATTCAACAAACATGGATATTCAGGAACAGGGTCATAGTGCCACAGGGTCACAGTGGAAACAGCAATACGAAGCAAACTA
>NW_016107854.1:406033-479837 GCF_001604975.1 Cebus imitator
AAGAATCCACATTCGGCCAGGCACAGTGGCTCATACCTGTAATGCCAGCACTTTGGGAGGCCGAGGTGGGCAGTTCATGAGGTCAGGAATTTGAGAGTCTGACCAACATGGTAAAATCCTGCCTTTACTAAAAATACAAAAATTAGCTGGGCATGGTGGTGCACGCCTGTAATCCCAGCTACTCAGGAGGCTGAGACAGAAGAATTGTTTGAACCCAGAAGGCGGAGGTTGCTGTGGGCTAAGATCATGCCACTGCACTCCAGCCTTGGGCAACAAAGCGAGACTCCATTTCAACAAACAAACAACAACAACAACAACAAAAACAAATAACTGAATTGTATGACCTCCTAGGCCAGGGTGGAGACAAGTAGAGAGTATCAGGGTTTGTACTCCATATCTGTGCCCACTTAATCTCTAAAACTCAGTTTTCTCATATAAAATAAGGCTAATAACAGTATCCACTGGATAGAATTGTTAAGGGGAATAAATGAGATAAATAGGTAGTAAATAGCCCCACACAGTGTAACTTAGTATCATTATAATACTAATTTTACTAATAGTTACATTAGTAACATTGTCAATGCTCTTTAAATGCTGGCTACAAACCAGTTTGTAATCAGTGCTAGGGGAAAGCTACAAACAGTCATGCTGGGAACAACTAGAAGAGAAAATCAATTCCCCTGGGAAAATATGGAATTGAAAGAGTTGTTCCCGGGCTGGTCTTAGAAGGAAAAGCATAGCTCTTCCAAATCACGAATGAGAATTTAGGGGAGGGGATGAGGGAAGAGAAAAGAGAAAGTCCACATGGACTGTCAGCAGCCATGGGGGTGGAGTGGTAGGCATCGCAGCTGAGTGAAGTTTTTAAGGAGTAGGCTAGTGATAAGCCTTACAAACTATCCCAGAAATCCATAGACAAGCCCTTCAACCCTTCCTGAGAAGTCTTCAATAACCACTGCCGGCATGATGATTGGCTAATGAATTTTGACAGCTGTCATGTATGTGAAGAGCAGAGAAATTACATTTCCAACACCAAAGACAGGCATCACTGACCAAAAAGCAGTCCAGCCTCCAGGTGGCAGGTGAACCACTTAATAACTAGAGGAGAAGTAAAGGAAGGAAGAAAGGCATCACTTTAGTCCAGGCCTGAGAGCTGATGAAATTCTAGGCTATATCTGCACTCCACAGCCTCACTTTTGTCACCTTGCCGTGCCTTCCCCAACTCCTATTACTGGTACCACCGGTGCCCCTCAGCAGTAGGCCTGGCCTTGGCCTTGTTTATAAGCCAGTTACATCTGACACAGTGTGCTTAGCAGCAGCAGCAACAGCAGGATCTGATGAGGCTCAGAGTCAATCAAAGCCCCACAGTCAGATGTGGAATGTCAGCCTAGCCCTTGAGGTTTTATGTGGATGCCTGGCTTAAAGGTACATCCTGGGTAGCCACTTGTGAGGTATCCTCACCTGCCCCCACCTGTCTCACCTTCTGAGTCCACAGCTTCTGCACAGTTCCCCTTCACAGTCTACCAGTTCTACTCTGAAATGGTGGTGCTCCCCTGAGCTCTGTTTGGACTCAGGGTTTGAAGCCCCACCAACTCTGGGCAGCTGTCCTCCCACCTGGTATATATGGACAGATACCACATACTCATGACTGCATAACTCCTAAGTCTCATGTTGTCCTCTGGATAAAAGTGGCAAAAGAACTCAAGACAGATCTGTTTGTACAGCTAAAGAGACCTTCTCTGTTATAAACTATTCCATCCAACTTGTTCTATGGGTGAGGATTAAACAAGAGTTGAGAAAATCATTTACCCATTATTACATGATATAGTAAGAATATCTGACTCTCTAACATGCTCAGAAGGAAAATTCATCCCAAGCAGAGCTAAAAATCAGGATGCTTCTCAGCCTCTTATTTCCTATTCTAGCTGAGATCTTTATTCAGCAGCTCCTGCCAGGGGATTAAATCAGGATCAATGGCTGTCCACCTTGGCTGTACATTAGAATCCCCTGGGAATGTCTGAAGCCTGTATACTCAGACCAATTACAGTAGGCTCTGTTGGGGTAGGTGGATAGGACCCCAAGGTTCAGTAGCTGAATAAGCTCCCCAGGTGATTCTAATGCAGCCAAGACTGAAAACCGCTGTCTGGGGTAGAACAGACAGCAACCTCTGGAAATGGCATCCTGTTCCAACATCCAATACCCCTGACCAGAGACTGTAAGCCTATGCTCCTGTAACTTGGGGGAGTGGTGGAGTAAACCACCACCAACATAATTAACAATAATAAATAATAATGCTCTTGAGAAAAGAAATCAAATGAGTACCACTCTGCTTAAGGATGTGAGCAAAGTCTCTGGTAACAAAGAATGTACCAGATTCTAGGGCTCTGAAGGGCAGGCTCAGGCAGGGACATGGAGGAGAGTCAGAGGGAGGCAACACAAACTTTGCTTGTTTCATACAGAGCCACATGTTTCTAGAGAAGGCAGCCGTCCTGTTACAGTCTTCAGAGAATCAGCTCAGTATTGGAGGAAGCTCCTCACTGGGAGTCCACAGACCCACGCTTGTCAATAACAGTCATCTTGTGTATTTCATAAAAACCGTATATACTGACATGGAACACATACGTAGAAAAGTACACAAATACCAAATGCTTTGTGTACCCTAGGCATGCCATATCCCAATATCACCATTCAGCATATTAGATGTAAATTGATTATCACAAACTGAACACCCATATAACCACAATGCAGTAAAGCAACAGAACATTGGCCAAGTCACTTTTAATATATCCTGAGCTTTCTTTTGTACTGAGGAGTTGTGAGAGACTGCACACACAAAAATAACGATGCAGAAGCTTTCAGCCCTAGAAGAGCTCACAGCCTAGGAGGAGAGCAACATACAACCATTTAACCATACAATTTTACAATAAATTCCCTTCAGATAATAAATAATCTATAGTGGGATAAAAAAAAAAAAGGATTATTTAAGGAGTTGCCATAAGAGAATTGTCTGTGTTTAGGTTTATTCTATACAGCATCAGAATTGTGCTTAGGGAAGCTCCTTTGAGTGTAGCAGTTGGGGCCATGGTTTAGAAGATGACACTGGATCAAACTGATAAATAGTTTTACATGACAAATGAACAGGAATTGGGGGAACCTGAGGAGAAGAAAGAGGGGGAGATGGAAAGAAAAGGAGAAACAGCAAAGAAATCTGGCAGGAGGTTGGTACTACAGGAAAGTGGCCAGTAAGAAATTCTCAGTGACTGAGTGGCTGGAGGACATTTAAGAAGAGGGATAGCTAATATACCCAATTCTAATAATTAGAATTATTAATGCTGCTGTAAATCATTCTCTCTCCTCCCCAATCCTCCTATAAAAACCTGCTACATTTTTAAATGCTTCTGTAAGTGCTTTGGGGGAAAACAAGGAGAAAGTGCCAATTTCTCCAGCCAGATAAGCATAGAGCAGAGGGAATGGAAGAGCCATGGGAAGTGAGGTTAAAGGAGGGATAGTCACTAATCAGAAGTGACCATGAGAGGGGAAGCCCCAGAGAATCACACAAATTTTGGGGGAGACATAAAATTTCCTACTAAACGTTCAATGCGGTGCTAAGACAATTTTACCCACATCTCAAAGCTCGGGGTGGTAACAGCTGACAACTGCATGAATATGGAATGTTATCCTTGGGTTATGTATTTTCCCTCCCCTGCAGTCATGAATATATCTGAAATGCATGCCATGCACTGTAATTACCATCAGTTTCAAATACACGAAATGCTATATATACATCTATTTCAAGGCATGCTTGTGATGTAAATAGGCAGTGAAATTTCCCAGATCACCTCGGCTTCAGGTTCATAATTAGCCATTCACCCCATTCTGCACAAACATGGAGGTTTGTGCTTGTTCCCTGTGAGGATCCCTGGTTTTCTGCCATCCCAGAATGCCTTTGCATGGACGATGTGAGAATGTTGTGAGGCCCACACTGGTCATATCATCTAGGTGAATTCCTCACCACTTCCCCCCACAAAACAGCATGCTCTAATTTTGCAAGGTGAACAGAAGTCCCACTCAGCTCCGCTGAACATGTTATTCCCAGCACACTGAAGTTTCTGGGTGTTTACGATCTGCATCCACTGTTTTACCATGACACATAGGCTGCAGAGCCCTCCATCAGGAATATGCATTTAAAAAATGGCAAAGGCGCATGTGAAGGAAGAAAAAGTTTAAGAAGGGCAGCTCTTCAAAAATTACTATTATTTTGCTTGTTTAAGAGAGAGGTCATGATCTGAAACTCTGCTGACTGAAACATGCTGCATTCCAGCAAAGAAAAGAATAGCAAAACAGAAACTAGAATAATAAAAAGGAGCTTTTAGAATAGCCTATTCTACATAATGCCACAACTGAGACTAATGGAAAGCAAAGTCAAGCTCAATTTGACTAAGAGTATTGTAATGGCTGCATCTGACGGTAGTGGAAAGGCTTTCTTTACAGAGAGGTGGAAGCTGGAAACTGAAGAGTCTTAACTGCCAGTTGTCAGATACTCTCCAGGGAGGGATTGGGCAGTGCCAGACACAAATCAGAGATGCATGGGAGTCTCTCAAACACACCGTGAAGCATCTCCAGCTTCCTCCACACATGACTCCAATCCAAGTCAACAGGATGGGCCCCAGGCACTGAATCACACTGGATACATCAAGGTGTTCTGTAGCTGTTTTAAAAAAGAAAGCTAAATGGACGATGAACTGATTGTCCACAAAGTGAACTGTGAAGAAAATCATGAGACACACAGTTGACTAGATTCTAGAGCTCTATAAGCAGCTAGCTGTTAGATTAATTCTTCTTTTCCTCAGTGCATTCAGGCACGAGATGGAGGTTAGAATGTTGTTTGTTGGATCAAGAAGTGACTAGGAGGAGGGTGGTAGACAAATTTCTAAAGATGACCTCCCTAAAATTCCTGTTCCCTGATAAATCAAACAGTAACCTAGGCACTGCTGTGAACAGATTTTGCAGTTGTAATTAAATTCTCAAGTCAGTTGACATTAAAATTTGAACATTTTTCTGCATAGATCTAGCCTAATCACATTAGCCTTTTGTGGGGAACGCTCCCGTGTGAAGCTCCCCCAGTGTTGGGCCTCACTGTGTGTGAGCTTGATCCCGAACACTTGCCTATTCAGTCCTCCAGACCCCAGCTTTCTGTCTCTCTTTATTTCTGTGCACCCCCTCTTCCAGGCTGGGACCCTCTCGCTGGCCGAGACTCCCTGGTGGGCTCCCCGTCACCCACAGCCTTTAAAAGCATAAAGTTTTCCTCAGCTGCTGAAAGAAGAGAAAGGCATAAAGGGAAGTCAGAGAGATCTGAAACATGAGAAGGACTCAATGCACTATTCCTGCTTTGAGGCTGGAAGGAGCCACATGGGAAGGAATGTGCACAAGCCTGGAAGAGCCAAAGGCTACCCCAGATGACAGCTAGCAAGGAAACAGCCTTTAGGCCTACAACTGGAAGGGGTTGACTCTCAACAACCCGTGGCATCTTGGAAGGGGACTCTTCACAAGTCTTCCAGATAAGAGCCCATCCCAGCCAACGACTTAACTTTGGTCCCCTGAGACCTTAAGTAAAGTACCTAGCAAAACCCAGTTGGACTTCTGACCTACAGAACTGTGGAACAACAAGCAGGTGTTGTTTTAAACCACTAAGTTGTAGTTATTTGTTACAAGGCAATAGGAAAGTAATTCAAGGAGCCACTGTTCCCCATCAGAGAAGAGAATGATGGTTCTCCTTGTATGGGCCCCACATGAGCAACCCTGATATCCCTGATGAAATGTTCACCCTGGTCAATACCATAAGGTGAGTGAGTTTGTCTTCTGTGCCTGAAGATTCCGAATTCTCCCTCCCACCCCCACTTGCCCAGTTCTGGTGACTCTCATGTGACTCTATTTTTTTCCTCTTTATCAGAGTTTCAAACAGGGTAAGGTGTAAATAACTTAGCGTGACCCTCCTAAGGAATTTGTACTTTAACAGAGATGAAAGTTAAGCTAGAGGGTTGGAGATTAAGAGGGAATAGGGGTCATCATTTTCCTAGCACCCTTGGAAACACAAAACATCGGCAGACCTGAATACATGAGTGGCACAGGCAATAAGCATATCTCCATGCAAATGACACTTGAAGAAGAAATAAGGTTTAACCTGGCAGCTGATAACAGAGTGACAATAAAAATCTAGGCAGGCCATATCCCAATATCACCCTTCAGCATCTTAGATGTCAAATTTGTCACATGTTAACTTTAAATGCTTTTAAGTGAAATAGACAGAAAGAGCCAAAGTAGGGGAGGTAATATGCAGGGGGAAAAAAAGCCTCTTAATTAGATACCTTTCATTCAATAGACTTACCCTATTTCACCCTATTAACTTCATTGATTTTATTTTTAGAAAAGAAACAAAGACCCGCAAACATTTAAAATATTTTTGACTTAAATAAAAAGAAAAGATCAAACTGCAGAGAAAAATATATCCAAAGGGAAGATTGTTGTTTTTCCCTTAGTCTACATGAAATCCATTATCATTCACATGAGGAAAGGCTCCAAGAAGGAGACACTTCCTGAAACCTTCATGATGTCCACTGGATTGTGTTGGCCAGTACTCCAGATGAGTGTACATTATCAGCTGTCTTGCCTTAAAAAAAAAAAAAGTCCCCACATGTTTGCATACTTTAAGGAAGAAAAAGAATATGGTATAATGCCTATTTATTCATTAATTTATTCATTCATTCAGTACATACATGCTAAGCAGCACTGGATGCCTACTGTCAGTCCTCTGTGAGGCATCTTTGTTAGATGGAGAAAGAAATTTAGAACAAGCCTTGACCCACAAATTTTGGATTTTACAACCAGTCGACTATTGGACTTTACAACCTGAAGTCGAAGGCTTGTGAAGAACACAGGTTTTTGTCATCAGAATACCTATGTTCAAGCCGTGACACAAACAGGGACAAGTGACTTGAACACTCTAAGATTCCACATTTATAACATGGGTAAATAATACTAAGCAGCACATAGAATTCCTGTGCAGATAAATGTGATGATGCATATAATATACTCAGCATAGTACCAGGTAAATATTAAAGGCTCAAGCAATATTAACTATTGGGAGCATAATGATTATTTTATTAATGAAAAATAGAGTTCCTCTGGCTGCTGTGGACCTGTATGAGGTTTGGTACCAGCACCTACTGGCATCAGCACAGCCCTCCTGAACTGGAGCATGTCTTCAGCCAAGTATTTTCCCACATGTTTAAAAGTTCCTAGCCACTTTCATCAAATGCATGGATAACTTTAGGCAGAAAAGGAAATTAATTTTTTATAATCCAGTTTCAAATGGATCTCAACAGGCTAGGGTGATGAACTGAATCTTATTAGATGTCATTTCTCTGAAGATAAATGTAAATCCTTCACTTGAATCTAAACAGTCAATTGCACAAAGAAGCTGGAGTATGAATATGACTGAGCACAAATTTTAGAGGCCCAAGAGCTCATTGTGGAATGTGACTGTCACCTTCAGTGGCACAAATGGAAACATGATATTGAAAATAGGTAAATAATTTTTCTGTTTTATTTTTAGCTAATATTTATTTGACCACATATGATGTAGAGTTGTCTCGTGGTATCTGTATGAGGTTGGTTCTAGAACCCTTAAGTAGACCAAAATCCTAGGATGCTCAAGCCCCTTATATAAAAGGACATAGTATTTGCATATAACTTTTTACATACTCCCATATACTTTAAGTCATTGCTAGATTACTTATAATTCATAATACAATGTAAGTGCTATGTAAATATTTATTATAATATATTGTTTTTATTCTTGAATTATTCTTATTTGTTTTTTTCTGAATATTTTGAATGCACGGTTAGTTGAATCCATGGATATGAAATCCTTAGATACAAAAGGCCCACTGTATTGTGTTAAAATTTGAGCATCACTCTTTAAGAATGAAATGAACAAGTTGTAACATTCAGAAAAAGATATTTAGGGTTGAAGAAACATCAAGTTATACACTTACAGGAAGAATCAGTAGAGGAGAAAGAATGCGAACTGAATTTGTGAGACTGGATAGAAAAACTGGAAAAATGTCTTAAAAACAGGAGTAAATAAAGTGTGCTCTGCGGACTATAAGTTTGTCTAGTTGGAGTAGATATTTAAAAAGTAATTATATGTATAATAAATATTATTTTCTGTGGATATGCAATTGGTCATGCCTCTAACACTTTCTGCCCCATCCCTAGACCCACTGAGATCACAAAACAACTAATGAGTTGTGAACCAACACATGCGGCAACTCACTGAGTAATAAAAAGATAAGGAGGGACTCTTACTGTTCTGGGAAAGGAAGAATCATTGTGTCATGCAATCCCACCTAAGTTGGTGTTTCATGAAGCAGAATCCGCTTCCCTCAGATGGGCTGGTAATGAAAGGAATATTCATTGGTAATCCTAGATCTGCCTCTTTTTCACCAGGTTTCTTCCTAATCGCATGAGATGATTGATTGAAAGTTTTTCAGGGCCTCTCTCTTAGTCCATTCTCATGCTATTATTAATAAATGCCTGAGACCGGATAATTTATAAAGAAAAGAGGTTTAATTGACTCAGTTCTGCATGGCTGGGTAGGCCTCAGGAAACTTACAATCATGGCCAAAGGAGAAGCAAACGCATCCTTCTTCACATGGTGGCAGCAAGGAGAAGTAACGAGCAAGACGGGATAAAGCCCCTTATAAAACCATCGGATCTCATGAGAACTCACTATTATGAGAACAGAATGAAGGTAACCACCCCATGATTAAATTACCTCCCACCAGGTCTTCCCATGACATGTGGGGATTCTGGGAACCACAATTTAAGGTGAGATTTGGGTGGGGACACAACTAAACCATATTGGCCTTTTATATGGATTTGTGTATATCCAAGGCAAACCGAAGATAACACTGTAAGATCATGACTGTCAATTAGGATCTGCAATGCTTTTCTAAGCTCCCTTTCCTCTTTTATAATTTTCTCCCTTTCCCCTTGTTATAGAACAACACAGACTGTGTTGCATGTACTTTCTTTGGTTCTCCAAGGTCCTCTGTTGTAGCAGGAAATACCCTTTCTTCCTAGGCAGTTCCTGGACCTATCCTGACTTCTGTCCCTTTGTCAGAAGTGACCTGTCCTGATGAAATATTTACAACGAAGTGAATGTTAAAAGCTAATCCACGACTAAGGTGATCACAGCCAAATAATAGCTTAATGTATTTTGCAACTCAGTTTCATCTAAGTTGGAAGAGTCTTTCATCCAAAACCCAGGTTGGCAAGCACTGCTCCATCCCCCTATTAAAATGCATCCCTGAGTTTGGACTCTGGTTCTTTTGGCCCTTATATCTCTGGGCACATGAAAAGCCTTCCAGCCTTTATTCAAATTATAATGTAAAACAGGGCTCTCACACAGCTTTAGTTTAGACAACTATAGAATAGTCAGAAACATAGCCGAAGCTATAAACTCTAGGCTTAAACTTGTCAGGAAATGTTCAATTGTTTTCATCAGGCCATATAAAAAGGAAAAGAAAGATCACATGACCAAACAGATAAACAAAAATGTCAAACCAGAGAGCCAAAGCGTACTAAAAACAGAGGCTGAGATTTTTGCAAAGCTCATAAGCTCACCTTATGGAGCAAAGCCTATCAAAACAGATGACACCCACATAAACCCCCACAAAGAGGAGCAGAAAACTAAGTTAAGCCAAGGCTATGAATGGGCACTTAGGGACTCCTGGGTCTCATGAAAGGCAGAAGTCAGGCTGGTTTTCCCAGCTGCCTACCAGAAAGAGTCGTATTTCGGCTAAGTTCAAAAAGTCAGTCCAGACTTTTCTCCTCTCCCAGTAAGAAAGACTCTGCAGCAAACATTAAATATTTACCCTGAGACCTGCCCTGCTTCTTTTTTGAGAGTTACTTTGTAAATAAAACAACTCTAGTATCTGAAAACTTAGAAGGACTAGGAGGATGCTAATTGCATAAGATGCTCATATAGGGTACTGAAGCCTTCTTCTAGCAACCCCTGGGGGTATCCTACAATTGCTGGGAGGGATTAGAGGACAGTCCTGTACACTTCTTCTCGTTCTTGATATAACATTAACAACATACAGACATCATTTCCAACAACAATAGCACAATAACATAAGCTGGAAAAAACATCACATCCAACTACAATACAATCCTACCACCAAAAAAAGGTGGCTAATACTCAATATGTGCCCAACACTGTTTTGTTCCTGTTAAATGTGACATCTTATTGAAACTCCACAAGAATTCCATTTTGCAGGTGACAAAACTGAGCCGCAGAAAGAGAAAGATGACTAATAAATAAGGGAGCCAGCACTATGCTTAGCCACAGAACTCTACTGGCTCCCTAAGACCCATACAAGTTGATTCTAGTACAAACCCCTTCTTGTGGCCTCTTTCTCTAAACCATACTTCCTCTTCTCTGATATTCCATGCTCTCCTAATGTCCCATTTCTCCCCCAGTATTTCAGGACATTTCCTTGAGCCCTCCTACCATTTATTTGCCCTAAGGGACATCAGGTTATCCTGCAATGCTTGACCTTATTTTCAGATACATTAGGAAAGTGTCTGTAAATCATCCGACCTCTACCCACCCAGTCCCTAATCTGCCTTGCCTGTGGTGACCCTGTCTTGCCACCACAAGCCACATCCCACACCTTCTCACTCATTACTCCAAATGGTAGCCTCCTCTCTGGATGACAAATGTGTTTCTGTTCACCATGCCTATTTCTGCACACCAGCTTTGCCCGCTCCTCATAGCTTATTAACCCCGTGTATACACCACAATGGCTGTGTCAGCATGGCCTGCGTTATCCAGGTTACTCTCTTTTAACCTACTGCTCCACCTCTTTATCCAGCTGCAGCCCTTCGCACAGCTCCATCTTACTCCAGTGTAATTGCAGTCTATGTTTATTTGACCCTGACATTGCCCAGTTAATTAAAATTTCCACCTAATGTATTTTTAATTGAGATATGGTGCCACCGTCCTATTTATGGTGAATAAATATTTGTAAAAGATAACACACTATGCTAGTACAGTTATGGTAAAACAGTGCTTTCACATACTGCTGGTTAGGATTTAAAAAATGATATAGCCTTCTGGATTGTGCATGTAAGTCAAGTCCTAGAAAAATCAACACTACGTAAATTTGTGTCTGTAAATAATTTCCTATTAAAATTCATACCATTTTACTTGATAATTTCATTTTCATTATTTCATACTAAGCAAATAATCAGACAATCCACTGAAGGGCTGACCCTTCTCCTCTATACCCAACCAAATCTACACATTTATTAAGACCCAGATTTTCTCCACCTCTGAAAAACTTTAAGGCCATAATAAGCTCTCTCTCCTCTGAATTCCTAATATGCTTAATGTCTTTGCATCTTATGCCTGGCATTACTGGTAATTAATTTATTCAAATTTAACAAGCTTTTGTGATACCCACAATGAACTGGGAGTTATGTTAACACTGGAGAGACAGAGGAAGACAGACACGACCTGTGATCTTGACAGGTCATCTCCCAGCCTTTCTCCTAAACTGGGCTGGGGTCCCCTTGAAAGTAAGGATCAAAGCCTATTTATTTTTATATCTGAAGTACCTAACACAAAACATAGAAAAAATACAGCAGGTATTGAGTGAATTCATAAACATTTTAGTGAGATTCATTCAGTGAACAAAGCTTGGTGCAGTGGCTCATGCCTATAATCCCAGCACTTTGGGAAGTCGAGGTGGGCATATCATTTGAGGTCAGGAGTTTGAGACCAGCCTGACCAACATGGTGAAACCCCGTCTCTACTAAAAATACAAAAATTAGCCCTGCGTGGTGGCATGAGCCTGTAATCCCAGCTACTTGGAAGGCTGAGGCAGGAGGATCGCCTGAACCTGGAAGGCGGAGGTTGCAGTTAGCCAATATCATGCCTGTGTACTCCAGCCTGGGTGACAGAGCCAGATTCTGTCTCAAAAAACAACCAACCAATCAATCAACAAAAACATCACTTAATGATACGATGTGGTATTATCAATTTCAAAATCCTTAATCTAAAATGTTTCCTACGGTAGGCTAACATCAACTGAGACTGTCTCAGCCTTGGATAGTTTGATCTTGACTGATAGACAATTTGGGATAAATTTAATTTCCAGGGTAAATATTAATTAGTTCATACCTCCTTTAATGTCTAAAACAAAAGCAAAGTACCCCTCAAAATTTTTTTTGGCTAGGATGTTTTCAGAGTATATTTATGTAGTTTTGGAAAATATATTTCTATACCATTAAACTTCAAATAATGAAATAGGGATGCTTATTAAGGGCCTGTGGCAATATTATCTGCATTTTATAGATGAGGTTGCTGAGCCTTCGAGAGGTCAACAGATGCTAAAACGAGTAAGTAGTGAATCACACATTTATGTCAGGTCTCCTCAGAGTGCACTGTTCTGTTTCCCTAATATACCTGTGGAAGTGATTTAGAAGTAGATGTTCTTAGGGGAAATTCTGTGTACCTCAAAATACCCCAAAATTAAAGTCACTCAATGATGGGAAAGAGAAAGAGGTCTTGTTAGTAGATTCTGCCCATGTTCAGTCTCCTTCAGCATTCATATCACCTGTGCTTTCTTACTTAGGTCACTGTGCTTATTTTTACTTTGAAAAATGCCTATGAGTGGTGAGGATCAGCCACAAGAAAGGTACGTGCATGGAACATGGGCCTTCCAAGGTACCAGGACTCTTTAAGGATCCCAGTAGAAAACAGGGTCCTGGTAGGAAACAAAGGTCACACTCAGAATAATTCAAGGAGAATTTAATAAAGAGATTGTTTAAAAATCATGTGCTTCCTTAGTACATCAGGTTTTTTTTGGTTTTGGTTTTGGTTTTTGTTTGTTTGTTTGTTTTTGTTTGGGAATAGCTGTTACTGCCCTTAGACTTGAAGGGACAAGGAGAAGTAGAAGATGCAGGAAGAAGTGTAAGTTCCCCCTAAGAGAAGCAGCAGAGCCAGCCCAAAATGACTTCAAGGAGGTGGAGTCTGAGGAATCGACATGCTGGCCTCACTCTCTTTCATCCCTCTGATTCCCTGCCAGGGATTCCCCATGGGTCAAAGCCAATGGGATGCCTCCTCCTGAGGCCACAGGAGCCTGCTGATAGAATTCAGAGAGGACGGCCTCTCCAGGCGGAGAACAGTATAGAAAAGTGAAGAATGGATCAGATGGAATAAGTTTGAAGTATCTGGCACAAGTTGTGAGAGTCATCCCAAAGTTAGTCAAAGGTTGGTACTACGAAGCAAAGTCTACTCAAAATGAAAAACATCTCATATATATAGAATATCCTAAAAAATGTTTATGCATTTTTTAGGATATGATTACCATGAAGGCTGAAATGATATTTCTGATTTCTTCATAATTAAAAGAGTAAAATATGCTCAACATCATGAAGAAGGCATTGTCAACAATGGTATCTACAAAACCAGCATGTATTTTGTATTATTAAGATCTTGAAAGAACTTGTATTTTGTCAGAGGACTTATAGATGCAGGGCTACGAAGTGTGATGAGAACAGCACATCAGACCTTGGAGGTGGAAAACCAGCTGTCACATCATGAGTTTCAGAATCCTCACCAATGAAATAATATCTGCTCTACTCATCCAGAGAGCATGATTATAATGGATATAGGAAAGTCCCTAATAAATCATAAAATGTTGCACACCACATGCCTTTCTATATGTCTCTTTATGTATGTATGTCAGAGCTTCCTAGTAAACTGAAAACTTCTTTGGAACAGATGGTGCTCATTTTCCAGAGACCCCACTACACAGCCTGGCATAGAGTAGATGCTCGATCAATTGTTTCGTGATACACAGATACAAGTCAGCACTTCCTCAGTATTTAATGAGAGTCAGTCAAGCCATCCTCCTTAACAGTGATTTTAGATGAAGAAACAAGACACAGAGTAAGGGAATTTCCACAAAATATGATTGTTATTAGTGTATGCCAAAGCATGTTACAAAGCAAGCTCTTTGTGGAAAATTCATCAGAAAGGAAGAATTATCAGAGGGGCAGGTGTGTGGACTAGAAAAGAGAGTATATATGTCCAGTTCCCAGGCACTCCTAGCAGAGCCGCAGGTACAGGTATAGGTCTGCCCTAGGCCCAGCCTGCCTCCAGAGATCTTTTCCCTGGAAGGGAGGGCCACCCCTTCCGCAACCAGCCGTGCCCTTGCAAGGTTTCCTGGCATTATCCCTTGCAGCCAGGGCTCTTTTGCTGCTGGCTGTTAAAAAGTGAAACCTTTTATGGTGTATATAAGCCAGAGGTGACACAATTAAATGAAACTATTTGTCATATAAAATTTACATCAGCAGGAATTAAATGTCAAATAACTTAGGATTGACAGCCACCACTGAGTCATAAAAACTCTAAATTAGTCTTATGAAGGGTATTCTCATACAGTCCCTAATAAACTCCACTCCACCTAAGACTGACTTTTCAAAGTACTGACAGAAGAATGTCAATGGTGAGATTGCCTTATTCCTCACAAAAAGTTGAATGGAGTTTAAAAGTCATCGTTTACTGACTATGCAGCTTTCTTAATGCAGGAAAAAACAGGGTAGAGAATATGGGACACGGGAAAGGGTAGCCCTGAGAAAACTTGCATCCTCTCGTTGGCCAGATTTAGCTGCGTGACCTTGGGCCAATCACACCCCTTCTCTTTACTGTTACATTAAACTATTTTTTTCCTAATTACTAGGATTTATTTTTAGAACAATTTTAAGTTTATGAAAGAAAATAGGACAGAGTTCTTATATACCCTCCTGTTCTTCCATTCTCCCAGTTTCTCCTAGGATTAATATCTTACATTAGTGTGGCATATCTGTCACAAATGATGAACCACATTAATACATTATTATTAAAGTCCATAGTGTTACATTAGAGCTCATTCCATGTTTACAGTCCTATGGGTTTTGACAAATGTTTAACGTCATATATCTGCCATTACAGTATCATATATAATAGTTTCACTGCTCTAAAAAATCTGCTTGTGCAAATCCCATTCATTCACCTATTCAAGATAATACTGAGTACTGGAGACACAAAATTAAATAGGACACTGCTCATTCCTAGCAGGCACTGGGAAATATACACATTGAAGGGAGTCATGGATTACGATGATCATCATAGTAGAGATCCCCAAAGCATGAAAATAAACAGTTATCACTCATTAGCATTAAACAGCACCAGCCAGAGGTAGATATTTTATACAATTTTATGTGATTACACCCTCCCAGCCACCTGTGTGGTAGATGCTATTATCATACCTTTCACATATAAGGGCCTGAGAGAGATTCAGTAGTCTCCTCTATTGGGAACACATAGAATATGTGTGGAATAGGAGGAGCAGAAGGAACGAGGTCACAGTGCATACACGTGCTCAGATGCCTGAGTGAATCAATGTGTTTGTTTAAACAGGGCAAATAGGAGGCTGCAAGAGACAATGCTAAAGAGGACAAAAGCCAATTCCTGCAGAGTCTTATATGTTCTACCCAAGATTAGTTCTTTATTCTACAGACAGGGGGTACAAGGGAGGTTTAGTATGATATAGTTAGCATTTTGGAAAGATTATTCTAGAGAAGGATTTACAACAGTTTGGAAAGCTGAAGGAAAACTAATTATGAGAGTCAGCTAAAGGGATGACACTTGGTGAACACATGCTATGTACCCATACTGTAAGAGCTTTGGATGAAGCGCCTCACTTTTTCATCTCCTTATTTGAGGCCGATCAGGAGATGATGAGAATCTACACCAGTGGGCATGGGATGATGACAGATATTTTAGAGATGTCAAGGAGATGTAAAGGGGTAAAGCTTGGAGACCATTTAGAGGTTTAGTCAGAAAAAATGACAGAAAAATGTTCCGTCTAAGATTTCTGACTTGAGTAGGGAGATTACAGATGATCTCACGCATTGAGAAAAGTAATAAAGGAAAATTATCCGCCGTATAGCAAAAGTCAGAGCATTCAGATTTAGTTGTGTTGCCATAGACTTGCCTGTTGATTATCAGGCAGTGATTGAATACTCAAGTCTATTGCATGGCAGAGATGATGAGGTTACACACACACACACACACACACACACACACACACACACAGGCACACACACACAGGCACACACACTTAGAAATGGTCAGCACATAGGAGTGGCATCAAGATAACTAGAAGAACATAAAACCTGTCCAGGGAGAGAACATGCAGAATGAGAAGTGGGCTGAAAGACAAGTCCTACCAAGGATGGAACTCACAAGTGAAAAGTCATGAGGGATTTCTGGGGTATGAGAAACAATCACAAAAGGTGATAATTACAGAGGAATAATTAGAGAGATAAGAGGAGAAACAGAAGGGAAACAGAATCATAGAAATTAAGAAAGGAGAAAGCTGCACAAATAATGGAGTGGTTGACAGTGTCAAATGCCTCAGGGAGGTCAAATATGATGAGGGCTGAAAGGAGTCTATTAGATTTCTCATTCGGAGGTTACTAATGATCCTGTTAGAACAGCTTCACTTGAGTGGTAAGTACAGAAGCCAGATGGGAGAGTGATGAAGAGTGAGTGAATGATGTGGAAGTACAGACAGCATGTGTAGATTATGCCTTCAAGGAATTGGACTGTGAAGGAGGGAAGAAGATTGAAAACAATACTGGGATAGACAGGATTTCTTTCTAAGATGGGACATTGGGTCTGTTTATCAACCATAAGAAAGCAGCCAATGCAAAAGCAGAAGGATTGAAAAGAGTAAAGAAAGGAATAATTTGATGGAGCAAGGTCTTGAAGAGTGAAAGTGTGAATGAGACTAGAAAGAGGAATCATTCTTCTTTGAAAATTTAAGAAAGGTAGAAATCTAAGCTCTGCTTACACGAGGAGTGAATCAGATGTGTGAGATGCATCTGGAGGATGCAGGTGAGGGGCATGGAGCTGCTGGGAGTCTCTTTGCAGAACTGTCCAACCTCAGAGACAGAGCTCTTCCTAAACGAAAATGGAATGGTGGGAAAGAAAGTTGATGGGCAGGAAGAAATATTTGGTGTACAATGCACTGTCTGTCATTTGAATTGCATCTAGTGTAGACCAGAAGAGCATATGCCTACGTTTTAGGATAAAAAGCTAGAAATAGAAGGTAGAAATAAAAGTAAAGCAGAGCTCTGCTGAAATCTTATGAGACATAAAGAACGCAGACATGTGGCAGCTTTAGTGTTGCCCAGGTTCAGCAGCAAAGGACTTAGCCAGACGTAGTGACCTCAGTTCTGGGCATTAGTCTCAAGAATAATCGTAGAATGTATTAGAGATGCCACATTCAGAGATGGTGAGAGATTGGCTGGAACATCTCAGGCTCCATTCTAGTCTCTCCTAGAAACAAGATGTCCTCCAATGCTTCAGCTCAGTGGTCCTCTTGTTCACAGGATATAAAGCCCAGTGTGGGCTGCTTTCCTGGGTCCATCAGGCGTGGTGCAATTGTGTTATGTACAGTGGAGACTCCATCCACTCCCAGCAGCTTTCCTGAGCCTTTGGGGAACAGCTTGCAATATTTGGGGATAAAGCTTTTGCCTATATTCTGCCTTGCTGCCTGTGTGTTAAATCCAAGTTATGTACCATGTCATGTGCAGTGGGTGTTGTGTCTCATTGGATTAAGACAAATTGATAACCTTTGCACACTGAGCCTGCTTCACATTACCATCTTTCTCCTCCAATATGTGAGGAGTCGGGATTTTATGCCATGACCTACTGTTGTATCAGTCTAACCACAGACAGAAAATGAAGGAGAAACCATTAGAAGTCATCGCATGGAGAAAATTTCTGCCCAGGGTGTTGGACAACATGAACTCTAAGATTCCTTCAATCTCTGATTGCCTGGTCTTCAGGGAACCCCACTCCCCATCAACTAAGTGTAAAATCCTGGTGAAACACATTCTATTCCATTACCTAAAGCCTTATTCAGTGTACATAGGCAATGCTCAGTAAATTCACATTTCTGGGGTGAGCAAAACTTTTTAGAATCTCCTGGGCTTGTAGATACTAAAGCCAGCTCACAATCAGAGGGAATCTGCACACCATATACATTTTTAACAGAAGAATGTTCTCTCCAGCTCCTGCATCTGCCTCAGCCTGCAAAGCCTTGAATTCATAGGAGATTGAGCTGATGCTACCCCTGTGGCTTGCTGTAAAAAGGCACATCACTAATGCCACAAAGGCACTCCCCTTCCCTCCTAGACTGTACAGCATTTTGTAACAATAAATATTGCTAAAAGAAAAAAAGTCCCATTGACATATCCATGGTTGACAAAGCCTTGATTTGCGTCTGTTGGTGCTGGGCCCCCGACTCCCTTGTCATTAATTACACATCAATGACACATTTGCCTGTGTAATGGAGAGAGTGAGGGACGGGGAAGGAGAGGCTGCATCTTAACAACCTTGGCATGCCTGGCTCTGGGGGCCCTGGGAGCCTGTTCAGGGGCAATTATAAATACAAACACTGCAACAGGCTTTCCTAGACTAACAAAGAAAATGAGTTCTCTTCTCCAAAGGAAGGAAATTGCTGATGTTGTGTATTCAGCATGCTTACACGGAGGGTGAGGGGAATAAACAGTTGTCTGAGGAAGTAAAAATTTGCATGATTAATATCATCATGATAATTTACATGTCCTCTGTGCCTTAAAGTTTATGGGGTATTTTTTAATCAAAGATTTTATTTGATCTTCTCTATGGTGGCAGAAAATATTTTTTGTCTTATACACAGTGCCTAAGTCAGTGCCATGCACACAGCAGACATTCTATAAATATTTGGTGAATGAATACATAAATGGACTAATACAAGAATGTTAAAGTAAGACCTGCCTCATCACTGTGTTCATATTTCAGGTGAATGAACTAAAGTGCAGAACATTTTAGGAATTTGCTCAGTCCCGGGATTGATAGGAGGCAGTGTCAGGACTCAGTTCTAGGTTGTATTCTTCCTGGGCCCTGGTACTCTCCCTCACGCTCTCTTGTGAGCTACTTTTGATGGATGTGACCATTAAGAATCTGCTTGTCACAGAACTCCCAAAATATGTACATCTATTATGTAAAAAATAAATACCTGTTATAAAACTCCTTCAGTGACTATCTCCCCATCCTGTCAGTGGTGCATTCTCTAGAAGGGTGCATACACAGCCCTGAACTCTGCTGACCGCCACAAAGAGGATGGTTTGGGACAGACACCAATCTCAGCAAATGAAGAAGTGATTTCCTTCTGGCCATGGCTTATGGGACCCTGGCTCTTTAGGAGGACCACTCGCAAGGCAATATTCTCTCCTGAGGCTTCAAGTGGCACCAAAGTAATGGGGCTCCCACAGACTGTGAGAATGAGCACACAGGGACTGGCTTACCCCTCTGCTGATTCCTCCCTTAGCACAGGACCCTGTAGCACACAATGCTCTGGACTTGCCCACATGGTCTTTTCCCATCGGCATTCCCAAATGTGGTGAGGATTCACTTACCCTACTGCAAAAGTCTATCAAATCGTTGTTAGTCTAGGGTTCATTTGTCCTATAGACCCAAAGGATGCTACTAGTCTCCACTGCTTAAGGTGTGGATTGTTGAATATCCATAGTCACATGACCTCATCCTTTCTGGGACGTTAGTGTCTACCCTGAATGTAGAAAGATCCCACAAAAAACCTGAATATAATGGATACCTTCCTAGACCCAAAAAGTCTGAATCTCTGGTTTGACGGCTGAACTGATGTATTTATCACAATCTTCCCACTGGAGGTTAACACTGGATCTCTAGACACAATGTCACATGCCATACGACTAACCCAAATCCACTGCCATAGAAGAGGTTTCATTGTTGGCTTCTAACAAGCTCTTGCAATTGAAAGAAGGGGGCTGTTCTTTCGGAACTACTTAACGTTAGCCATGTCCCTGGGTCATGTGAGCTATCCCAGTTTCCCCTCAAGTCTCCAAAGCACTCTCCTAATTCTGATGCCTTGTCATTCCAGCATGCTTTTCCCTTCTGGTAATAGCACCTTGGTTCTACCAGGGAACCCTTCTCCTTTCACAGTGCAGCATGCTTGGATGGAACTTAACCCATGCCTTAGAGGTCTACAGAGAAGTGTGTGACCAATCAGAATTTTCCATCCTGTGGCTCAGTGACTGCATCGGAGATGGGCATGTCACCCCAGGTTAGTTAAATCAAACTCAATCCCTGAATACTTAGCAGAACTCTTGAGAAAGACTAAGTCATATTCATTTGGGTAAAGATGAAATCTGGAATGCCTAGTGATTATATTACCATTGAGAGGGAAGAGTCTGATTGAAAATTAAATCAAAGTAAAATAAAGCAGAGCCAAAGATGGAGAAACAGAACCCTAATGCTGAGGCATTCTTTAGCCCAATTCTATAATGCCAGTAGATGACTCAAGAATGGCTAAGTCCACACTATGGAACAGGAGCTACACATATTTCACTATGCGGTTAATACGATTTTATTCAACAAACTATATATTCCATAGCTGTCTGTCCATCTTTCCAATACAGTAGTTATTAGACACGTATGGCTATTAAGCACTTAAAATGTGGCTAATCCAAATTAAAATGTGTTGCAAGAGTAAAATGCACCCTAAATTTCAGAGGCATTGATGTGAAAAAAGAATATGAAATGGTTCACTCATAATTTTCTATTGATAACAGGTTGAAATATTTTTATTATCTGGAGCTAAATGCAATATATCATTAAAATCTATGCCACCATTTTCTTTTTTCTTTTAATGTGACTACTAGAAATTTTTGAATCATTTATGTGACTTTTATTGCATTTTTATTGAACAGTGCTATTTTATGGAATGGTGATTTTGATATATTCATTTCCAATTAGTTCTTTAAATACACCTTGATAATTATTAGATATTCAGTAAGAATATACTAGCTATATAACTTATCACTAAAACCAGTTACTTTGAAAGTGAAAGAGGACACCATAAATGATTATGTCAGGGCAACAGTTATATGCCAGACTGTCATGGGTAAACCAAGATGTCTAGTGTCAGCAGGCTAAGAGTCCTCTCCTACAATTCAGATTCTCCTGATCCTCTATTGCAAGCCCCACACAATTAAATCTATGCTAGTCCGAGTTGGCAGATTGCTTCTGGAAATTCTCTATTGCTTATGCAATTATTTAAATTCGCTTTCTAAATCTTTTATTGATTGTGTTGTTAAGAATAGCCTGTTTCTTATATCTCTCTAATTATTATTTATTAATTTGAAAAATATAAAGTAAGTTCATGTGATGTTTCAGACACTGGATGTCCATTCTTTCTGTGGTCATGGTGCTGGTTCTGTCTTATCTTTCTGCATATGAATGCCATGTGTACTAATTTCTTCTGTGCATTGTGGGTACAGAGTCACTCCTCCACAATGGCACTTTCACAAAGCTTTTTGGACTAGAAAAACATTGTCCCTTGGAATAGAAATACAGATACTATGACATTTCCTGGGTAACACCACTAAACATCCCCTAACAGCAGTATCTAAGTAGTGCCAACTCTCTATCACGTCATGGAGGTTCTATATGCATTCTCGTACACAGTTCTTGATCTACATAGACCTGAAACACACACAAAGAAGGAAATATAAGATGGATTTTCCAATCCCAAATGCTATATTAAAAACTGCTATAACATAAACAGCACTGCTGGAGTCTTTGGTAGGTTCCCATTTACTTGGAGAAAATGACCTAAGTCCAGAAAAGCACAGCCATATCTCACAGAGGAGTACAGAAAGATTAAGTGTAATAAAAACATCAGTACAATTGCTGAGATTGCTCACTGAACAATCAACAACTTTTGGCAGACATGCTCCTAATACAGTGTGAGAGACTACTGCAGGCCAAGAATATGAAGTAACTGTCTATTTTATTAAAGCAAAAAAAAAAAAAAAAAAAAAAAAAAAAAAACGGGAATACACAAATCCTGCCATTGTTACACTGAAGTATTTAAACTTCCTCTAGTGACATAATGTGAGACAATGGTAATCTCCACTACCTACTCTAATTCTAGTACGTTAGTCTAGCCTGGCATTACTTAAACATGGTCTCAGAGTGCCACAAGTTCTAACACATATATTTTTAATTTCTGTTTTTGCAAATACCTGCCTCAGTCAAGTTGGTTTTGTGTGATCACCAAATATGATCACCAAAAGTACAATTATTATTTGACATCTTGATAGACACATATGGCAGAATTTAGGTATGTTTAAATGTAAAATATATATACATATACTTACATTCCACATGTTTCCATTATATTAATTCTGAATTTTCTTGCTGTTTTATAGGCAAGATTGTTTTACATATGTCACTGAAAGATGATTTCCATAAAATAAGATTTCAGTGTCTGAAGTTATTTAGTAAACTAATTGTATTCAATATCTGTTCCTGCACAACAAATTACCCCAAAAGTCAGCAGCTTAAAACAACACGCTTTTCTTATCTCACAGTTTCTGTTGGCTGGGAATCTGGGCCCAGCACAGCTGGGTCTTTGGCTTCAGGGTCGCTTTCAGGTGGCAATCAATTGTCACTTGGGCTGCAATCATAGCAAGGCTCAACTGGGGAAGGAGCTACTTTCAAGATCATGTCGCTGTTAGAGTCAGTTCTTCATGGGCTGCTGGACTGAGGATCTGGGTTGCCAGATGGCAGTTGGCTGGCAGCCAACCCCCAGTCCCTTGCCATGTGCACCACTTCAAAATGGCAGCTTGGTCCACCAAAGTCGACAAAACAGAAATGCATTAGAGATAGTTTATTGGCAAGATGAAAGTTACAAACTACTGTAACCAACCATAGAAGTGACATCTCATAATCTTTGCTGTATTCTATCAAGAGCAAGCCACCAGGTCCAATCCATAATCAAGAAGAGGAGATTATACGATGGTGTGAATACCAATAGGAGTAGGTGTTAAGGAAGCTCTTAGAAGTCTCCCCATTGTAGGGATTTTTGTATTAACACTATGAAATTAAATGTGCTGGGTGCAATTTTTAATTGCTGTGGCTAATGAAGCACTAACATAACTGTTTTAATGTGAAAAGAAAGTGTGTGAGCCAAACGGAGAACTGATGTGCTTTATAAACTAAGGTTTAAGTAGCTCAGACGCAGGCAAATAGGAGAATTAAATCTTTGCACACCACAGTAGAAACATCTTCCCAAGTGCATAATATCCAACAACCCAAACTACAGCCATCAGTGCCATTTTTACCTTTACGTCATAGATTAGTTTCAGGAAAACGTTGTCAGCCATCATCAAATAATAGTATTTTTTTGAATGTTATTAAAATAGCAGTTGAATTGTTTGCATAAAATTGATGAATTTTTTTCCATTTAATAGTTCTTTTAGAGTCAAGAGCTACAAGCACAAGAAGTTCATACTCACAGTATAATCATACTATAACAGGAAGCGTGTGGCACATTACTGGAGCCTGAGAAACATGGCATTCAGCCTATGTTTTTTAACTTTTATTTCAGGTTCTGGGGTATAGATGCAAGTTTGTTATACAGGTAAGTTGCATGTCACAGGAGTTTGATGTACAGATTATTTTGTCACCCAGGTAATAAGCATAGTACCAGATAGGTAGTTTTTTAAATCCTCTCCTTCTTCCCACCTTTCACCCTCAAGTAGGCCCCAGTGTCTGTCGTTTCCCTCTTAGTGTCCATGTGTTCTCGTCGTTTAGCTCCCACTTATAAGTAAGAACATGCGGCATTCAGTTTTCTGTCTGCATTAGTTTGCTTAGGATAACGGCCTCCAGCTCCAACCATGTTGCTGCAAAGGACGTGATCTTATTATTTTTTATGGCTGCATAGTATTCTATGGTGTCTCAGCACCATATTTTCTATCCAATCTACTGTGTGGCATTTAGGTTGATTCTATGTCTTTGCTATTTTGAATAGTGCTGAGATGAACATACACATGCATATGTCTTTATGGTAGAACAGTTTATATTCCTTTGGGTATTTACCCAATAATGGGATTGCTGGGTTGAATGGTAATTCTGTTTTAAGTTCTTTGAGGAATTGCCACACTGATTTCAACAATGATTGAACTAACTTAGGTCCCCACCAGCAGTGTGTAAGCATTCCCTTTTCTCTGCAACCTAGGCAGCATCTGTTATTTTTTGACTTTTTAATAATAGACATTCTGGATGGTGTGAAATGGTATCTCATTGTGGATTTGCATTTCTCTACTGTTTAGAGATGTTGAGCTTGTTTTCATATGCTTGCTCGTGGCATATTCTCTCAGGAAACTGAGAGGTAACAAATTAGCATTTGAGTATTTCATAAACTTCATTTCAGTAATAATATATTGAGATATTAAACTAAAATGTTCCCCATTTTTTTATGAATATCATTGCCCTGTTTTTGTTTATGGGTTAGGGGAGGCAGGAGCCAAATGAAAATAAAGAGATTTTTGCTCGGCACTGAGTTTTAAATAGGGTTTTTAAAATCTAGGGTGAAACGATAATCCTAACAGCCTAGCCTAGCCTAGTTAGCCTATCCTAACATTTTTTCCCTGTGCTGAGAATGGAAAGAATGGACAGGAAGCCTGATTACTCAGTAAGGAGGAGATGGTTTCACTGCTGGGAAAAACTGGAAGAGAGACTCAGAAGAGCAAGTATGAGGTTAAAGTTCAGTGCTATTCTCCCGCTCTCTCTCTCTCTCTCTCTCTCTCTCTGTCTCTCTCTGTGTGTGTGTGTGTGTGTGTGTGTGTGTGTGTGTGTGTGTGTGTGTACACACAACAAAACCTCAGGGTGGGGGGGAAACATGGCAGGGAGTACAAACCTCCACATCAAGAGGGAATCCATGAACCCTGAGGTGGTCCCCCATGATGCCACCTCTCAGCAATGTGCTGCCTCTGGCAACTGGGAAATTTTTTGTGTCCAGTCATGTCATGGGAGAGGCAGAGCTGCTGTGGTAGAAGGAGACATTTAGAAGGGTACACCTGAGAGGGGGGTCCCAGCAGTTCATAGGATGATGCCCCAACAGATGCCCAAGATTGTGGCAAGTAGCCAGCAGACTGTGGGGTCCTAGAAATTCTAGACATATTGGCAACCACATTTTGGCCTAGTGTTGGTAAGCCCAATAACTTCATCAGAAAGTCCACATACATATGGGTTTCTTAGTACGCTTATTAGAACTGGCAGAAAAGGGGGGTTTTATTGTCTTTTACTGGGCAGCTTCATTTGATGTTTTGCAGACTCCTGGCATCTGGTAATATCCGTGTTCTAAGGAAAAAGAGATAGGAAAGGCACCTTGACTTCAGTCACATGAAGCCCAAAGATACTGCAGCCCCATCTCATGTGGCTGCTGGGGGCTCCCCAGGAACCCCAACATTTCTATTGTGTTTTTATCAACTAGCTGTCTTTACTGGAAAACTCTCCAAGCTCCTAAAGCCAGTGCAACATGACAAGGATGCCTGTGTACACCCAGGCAGAGGGCTTTCCTTGAGAACCCAGGGATTCCTGTTTTGCAGTCCTTGGGTAGTCTGACAGGATTGCTGACACAGATTTCTCTAATTGTGCTCATACTTTCTCTCCCTACCCTCTCTATTTTCCCTTTTTCCCTTTAAAATTGGATAAACTCGAGAATGAGTTTGACTTTCTTTCTTCAACCCTGGAAAATGGGACAGTATCCCATGCATCTCTGCTGCCTAAAAGACCCTCTATCCCATGGGAGCCCATAGTACCAAGAGCCCAGGGAGATGAGGCAGGAAGAAACCAGGGAGTCCCTTCATGCTTCTGCTTTTCTGCAGTTTGTGGTCTCTGGTATGGCAGCATCTTGGATTTTTTTCAGGCTATAATACCACACACTGTGGCACTTTTATATACAACAGAAATTTTACTTCTTGCCATTCTAGAGGCGAAGAAGTCCAAGATCAAAGTACCAACAGATTCAGTGTCTGACAAGGGCCCACTTCCTTGTTCATACATAGCTGTTTCCTATTGTGTCCTCAAATGGCAGAAAGAGAGGAAGTTTTCTGAGATTCTTTGCATGAAGCTGCTAATCCAATTCATGAGGGTTCCATCCCTAAGACCAAGTTGCCTCCAAAAGGCTCACCTCCAAATACCATCACATTGTATCTCAGGATTTCTGCCTAAGAATTTGGGGAGGCATAAAATATTCAGTCTACAGCAGAGAGTGTGACAACACAGTTCATCTTTTTATCCATGCCTTCCAAAATATCTAATCTCAGATTTATTATTTTCCAGGTTTTTTTCATTTGGCAGCTGCTCAAGTTCTTAAAGAATATATACGAATGATATTTGGGTAAGTGAGAAACATCTCCAGATCTCTTCTTCCTGGTGTGCCTGGTACAAAATAGGCATCCATAAATGTTTGCTGATTGAATAGATGACTCATGAACAGGGAAATCTCTATGGACTGAGACCCTGATGGACTTGGGGTTTACCCAAGACTGCTTTCTGTACAATAATGTTTGAAGTTACTGCTCTAGGCCTTTTCTCCTCATAAGGAGCCATGGACACTCTGAAGCCAATCTGTCCTAGAAATCTTTGGATTTACTTAACTGACCTTATGATGCTCTTGACACACACTGAGAATGGGAAAAATGATGGCACTGATATTGCTCAAAAGCACAATAGATTATGCCTCCTTCCGTATGACTGTCTCTGTTCAGCTCCATTTTAGTTCAGCTACCTGCTATAAACAGCGCTGCCTGGGATCCAAAAGAAAGAGTTAGCACTGTTCTCAAAGAAGGCAAAAGGGGAATGCTTTTGAAGTTTCTATTTGGGGGCGCTTTCCTTGCATCTTGTAGACTCTTATGAGCTTGCAATAAATATCACATGCCAGTGAGCTCTTTTTAAAGTCCCTTGATGTATTGTGTCACCCTCGACATCTTAGCATCTAATAAATCACTTACAACCATGTGTGTGCTCCCCATGGCCTGGCAGCCCCACATCCAATCTAGAGGAACCACAGAAAACAATTTTCTAAGCAAATGGGAGCAAATAAAGGATATCATCTTCAAACAGCCCACACAAAATGAAGTTATAAAAAGCTAATAAGATGAAAAGGAATTTATTCCATCATAAAGGCCCTTACCAGGCAGCCAACATGGACAATCTGTTACAGACCTGATTACCAGAGATTCAAGTCAGTGAAAAACCTCATACAAAAGGCTTCCTTTTCCCTCTGACCAGGGATTAGGATTCAATGCTAAAAGGAATCTTGTCACTGTGGTCAGAAAGAAGAAAACTGGACTCTGTATTTCAGTCCTGCTATCATGTAGTGATTTTCTCTTCAACTACTTTCATCTATCTAAAATTCAAATGTCTCAGATCCCCAAACAAAACCCATCGAAAGTCCTAAGTTTGTACAAACAATTCATAGGAATGTTCCAGGTCTAAAATGAACAAAGAAATGGAGATGGTGACATTCTCTGTGACATGCTATCTCTATACACACATGCAATTGTACATTTTAGTCACATGACCATTTTCTTCTTGGCCATATTATAGAAATTCTACTAACACACACACACACACACACACACACACACACACAATGTTTTACCTGTAAATGAAAAGGGATTTTTGTTTACGCCCCTAAAGTTGAAGCTTCAGTGATACAGGCCCTAAGGTGAATGCTATAAGAACAGTAGAAATGGCACAGAAACCAGGAGAGACAGAACAAAAATAGAAATAACTGCAGAGACCATGAAGCAGAATTCAGATCCTTTTCTTGAAGCTTAACAACTGCTTCCTCCATCGCCCCTGGAGCACCTTGTTTTCCAGGAATGAAGAGCTAGGAAAAGCCTGGAGTGCTGTGATTGGAAATGAGTGAGCCAAAGGCAGATTTACCATTAAAATGTGAATTTGTTATCGCACAAGAAAAGGAAAGAACATCATGTATGCTAGTGGTAGGTAGACATGCCATTACATTTGGGCATGAAAACCAGAGGCAATATTTGCAGTGACCTTTCAAATAAAGAATCCCTATCTACCCAGGTGGACAGCAATTTTGAGTGGTTCTTAGTCTCTGCCGCAGGTGAGACTGCTGGCAGCAGACACAGCATCACGTTTTGTTTCTCTTATCCCGAAGCTTCTCCCTACACAACGTAATTAAAGGTGAAAGAATTTTTTTTTTTTTTTAACGCAAAAGGCCTATATTCCAAGCTTTGTAACTGCTGAATCCTGTGACCTGGGATGTAGGACTTAACCTCTGGGCCTCCGTTTTCTCAACTACCAAATAGGAATAATAACAGCCACTTTCCTGTGTTACTGAAACAATAAAATGGAAAATGTTCACAGCCCACCGTCTTGCCTGTTATGAGTAATCAATAAACATTAGTTGCTTTCTTCCTTCTCCTACTCACCAAGACTAAACTCTACTCTGAGTCACTAGCATGCCAGGCAGCTCAGTCCTCTGATTTTAAGGAACTTCTTTCCCAAGGGACAACTGATGGAAAAAAGCACTGAGCTTTTGGGAGTTCCACTAATATGGGCCTAAGCCACTGGTTTGCAAACACTTTTAAAGTGCTTAACCCATTATTAAAATGCATATAGATCTAAGTTAAAACCTGGCTTTTGGCCTTTCTACTCCTCTGAGTGCCCAAAGAAATCTGTAAACAGAGTTTCAAAAGCTTGGTTCATGGTCCCCCTTGCCTTCTTTAATCTACGAATACCATTCACCCATTTCGTATGTGCCCCAGGTTTCTTTAGATATAAATCTTTCTCTAAGAGCAACTGTAATTTTAATAGCCTTCAATCCTTAGACAAAACTCAGAAACACCTGCCACAATGTCTGGAGTTATCATTAGAAATTTACTCCTTTGAATCTTGAAGGCTTTTTCATTGTTGAATATAATCATCCAGAAATTGCAAACTTTCTGAAAGAATCGGTACCATTTTCAGGGTTTTTGACCAGTCTGTAAGCATAAGACATGGCCTGACTAAATAATAGATGCTCAAGACAGAAAAAGGAAAAGTCAAGTGCTGCAGATACAGTAGACAGAAAGATAGAGCTAGAAAAGAAACTCCTTGTGCCTCTGAATAAATCCTGTCCTCTAATTCTTAGACTTTTCTATTATTCTCCAAAGGGACCCAATTTTATTTGGTATACAAAACAAAACCTTTCCCAAAATTTGCACAGTCTTATTATTCAAGGAAAAAATGGATTTTGATGTTATTTCATAGCTAAGAGGGTGATTATTATTTATTGTCTTCATGCTGTTATTAAATACCTGTTCTGACTTTGTTATATATAAAGAAATAACTCAATTTCATGTCTTGAAGACATAAGTTAAGAATAGCGATCAAGAACTCACCATGGAAATAGGTCCGTAGAGGAATCTGTGGCATCCCTATAAAGTTGACGAAGGGTCACCTCTTCTTCCCTAACACATGAAAAGAAGAAAAAAAGTCCATGAAGATAAGAGTAGACCTCAGAGGGTAATTTCTTAATCATTTAACATAGTTTTTTCCCCCAAAGCATCTATATTTTGTTCCCTTTTGATGAAGACTTTTACTGCATATTATGCAATCTGGGGCTTGCAGATAATTAGTGGGATAAAAGTTGTGTCCCATTTTCTCCTCCTCACGTCAATAGTAACCTAGCATACCAAAACTTGAATTGCACAACTATAGTCAGTTCTCTTATAATGTAATACAGGGTTTCTAAAAATCACCATGCTATGCAAAATTATAGAAGGAAAATGATAGGGTTTAAGAAGAAAATGAGAGCACCACATTCAAAAATGTTGTCAGTGACATGTAAATAAGATAGGAACCAAAGAAAAATGTAGTTTTACCCAACTTAAATGGATAGGAAATATTACAAACAACCTGAAGTTTACTTGTGTATGTGAATTTAGGAAGGCTGCATCTTGTAAGTTACTGGGAAATGGAAGAAGAAGGATTAGTTGAAATCAGACAATGTGGAAAGGTCCGATGTGGAGGGATACCGCTGATAATACACATAGTGAGTTGACAGAGCTGGTAGGTATCCACATGTTAATTTTGTGTATTCTCCCATAGCCCAGTTCCACTGAGTGCAATTTCTGCATTCGCCTGGCATTCCCTATGGGCGAAACTATGCATAAGAAAATGCAAAATCACATTGTGCTCAGATCACCTCCTAATATTTCAATCATGTTGAAACAAATTTGTGTTTTCAAACAAGCATTATAGCAGAACTGAGTATATCTGAAATTTTCAGGTTCTTATCTCTCACTGCCACTCTTTATTCCACTTGCAGAATAAATTTTCCTAATACAAATCTTATCCTTTGTTTAAGATCTCTTAGAAGAAGCAGGCAGTTCAGATGAATGTTTCAGGTGATAAACGAGGCAGGATTTTAAAAGACAGAGAGATTGAGGTTTGCTCAGTTCTCTGTCAAAGTTTCCTTGCTGAAGCATAATTGAGCGTGATGTTGAAGAACAGTAGAGTTGGGACAGAAGGTGAGGCCTAGACCAGCAGACCTAGGACCAAGACCTAAGAACAGGCTCTGTACCTACAGGAAACAGTCTTGTTTCTACAGGGGTCAAGGTATTACTAGCTGCTCTTGATGCTGACTTGAGGAATTTTACATTTACTAGATGTTCCTATCTACCCTTTTTAACTTGCTAAAAATACCATCTGTGAATTCACCTAAATCTTCCTTTTAAGCCTCTAGCTATCTTAAGGAATATTGTCATGCAAGAGATGGGCAAGAGCCAGGAGCATAGTAATTGGGACATTCGCTCACCATGTGTTGAATTGAGTAATCGCTGTTTGCAATGCCACCTAAGTAGAAAAAGAAAGCTAAAATCACATTCTTATGAAAATCTGGCAACTTCATGGCAAGTCTCTGTGGAGTTCGAAACCATCCTAAACTACAGAGCTTTTATATTCTGTGATTGACATCTGCTTCTTCCCTTACCAGTCTTTTTCAACTATTGGTATTCGAGGTAGTGCAATTTTTTTTATTGCATTTTAGGTTTGGGGGTACATGTAAAGAATATGCAAGATTGTTGCATAGGTACACACATGGGCAGTGTGATTTGCTGCCTTCCTCCCGTCACCTATCTGGCATTTCTCCCCATGCTATCTCTCCCCAACTCCCCACCCCACACTGTCCCTCCCCTATTTCCCCCAACAGACCCCAGTGTGTGATGCTCCCATCCCTGTGTCCATGCGTTCTCATTGTTCAACACCTGCCTATGAATGAGAACATGCGGTGTTTGACTTTCTGTTCTTGTGTCAGTTTGCTGAGAATGATCGTTTCCAGATTTATCCATGTCCCTGTCCCTACAAAGGACAGGAACTCATCGTTTTTTTTTTGGCTGCATAGTATTCCATGGTGTACATGTGCCACATTTTCCCTGTCCAGTCTATTATCAATGGGTATTTGGGTTGGTTCCAGGTCTTTGCTATTGTAAACAGTGCTGCAATGAATATTTGTGTGCATGTGTCCTTATAGTAGAACGGTTTATAATCCTTTGGATATATACCCAGTAATGGGATTGCTGGGTCAAATGGAATTTCTATTTCTAGGTCCTTGAGGAATCGCCACACTGTCTTCCACAATGGTTGAACTAATTTACGCTCCCACCAACAGTATAAAAGTGTTCCTATTTCTCCATGTCCCCATTCAGGACATAGGCATAGACAAGGACTTCATGACCAAAACACCAAAAGCATTGGCAATAAAGCCAAAATAGACAAATGAAACCTAATCAAACTCCACAGCTTCTGCACAGCAAAAGAAACAGCCATTAGAGTGAATTGGCAACCAACAGAATAGGAAAAAATTTTTGCAATCTACCCGTCTTACAAAGGGCTAATATCCAGAATCTACAAAGAATTAAAACAGATTTACAAGAAAAAAAACAAGCAAGCCCATTCAAAAGTGGGCAAAGGATATGAACAGACACTTTACAAAAGAAGACATACATGAGGCCAACAAACATATAAAAAAATGCTCATCGTCACTGGTCATTAGATAAATGCAAATCAAAACTACATTGAGATACCACCTCATACCAGTTAGAATGGCGATCATTAAAAAATCTGGTGCAATTCTTTTTTGGGCAGGACTGTCCTGTGCAGGGCAGGACAATCAGCATCCTTATCTAATACTTACCAAATGTCAGTCATCCATCCTAATCACTGCAAATATTCAAAATGCCTCCTTCACAAACCCAAACACTTCTGGCAGGGTTAGAGGGTTCCCTGAATGAGAACCACCACGACTGGCCTCTCTTTCAGCTGTAAACTTCCTCCTCTCTGCAGATGCAGGCCTGCCCTCTGCCTGAGATTAACACTTAAGCAGTTTCCATTCATTTACCACAGAGAGAACACACTATCTTGAGTAGAAGAGAAGACATTGCAGCAGAGAAAAAGGAGAAGAATCGGAAAACTCCACAGGCTCATCGCCATATTACCTTACTCTTCTTTAGACAGAGTCTCACTTTATTGTCATTGCAACCTCCACCTCACAGGTTCAAGGGATTCTCCTGACTCAGCCTCTTGAATAGCTGGGAGTAGAGATGGGATTTCACTATGTTGGCCAGGCTGGTCTCGAACTCCTGACCTCAAGTGATTCACTGGTCTCAGCCTCCCAAAGTGCTGGGATTGCAAGCATGAGCCATCATGCCCCGCCTACATTATTCTCCTTATGCATGAAATTTTAATATCATTTACATCTCAGAACAGTCCTATAAAATTGGCCATGGTGAGAAAACTGACTCAGAAGTCTGTCCCTGGTCAGGCTGCTGATTTGGGATTAGAATCTGGTTGTCTTCATTTTTGCTTCCTCTTTTGTTTGCTTCGCCACCCCTCACTGCTGTTACTTGGCCCTGGGAAAAGAACCTGAACTCTTTTTCACTACCATCGGACTTCCTTCTTCCATGTTGTGGACAGTTGAGTTTGCCATTGATGCTGTTGACCAACTATTTCCAGCTCTCTGTCTTCAGAGCACATGGTGGTATTATACTTCTAGCCCATCTAAGGTTCTTCAAAGCAGCATTACTAGTTCTGGCCAATAAACTGTGAGCATTTAACAGCCAATGCAAGAAACTCATTCTCTTTTTTCTCTGACATAACATACTGGCAGCATTTAGGATGGTGACTGCTCTGCCAGCATGGATCCAAAAGTCAGGAAATGTTGAGGCAGAAGCCTCAGCTGACCCAAAATGGACAGCGAGTATGAGCAAGAAAAAGCCCTTTGCTGTAATAAACCACTAAGATATGAGAGTCGTTTGTCACTGCCATGTGACATATCCTATCCTGAGTGATATGGAAATATCTGCTTCTCCCAACATTTGCTTCTGAGTTGGTTCTCAGGTGTTTTGATGGAATAAAAGAACTCCTCAGATCCATCCCCTATACTACATATGTACACGTGTGGCCGCACCACACACACACACACACACACACACACACAGAGCACAGGACCCAGATTCCTTATGAGCTAGTGCCTCTTCTGCACATCTTCCTTACTGTGATGGTTAATACCAAGTGTCAACTTGATTGGATTGAAAGATGCAAAGTATGATTCCTGGGCGTGTCTGTGAGGGTGTTGCCAAAGGAGATTAACATTTGAGTCAGTGGACTGGGAGAGGCAGACCCACCCTCAGTCTGGGTGGACACCATCTTATCAGCTGCCAGCATGGCTAAAATAAAAGCAGGTAAAAGTTGGAAGGACTTGACTTGCTGAGTCTTCCAGCCTTTGTCCTTCTCTCCTGCTGGGTACATCCTGCCCTCAAACATCAGACTCCAACTTTTGGACTCTTTAACTTACAGCAGTGATTTGCCAGGGGCTCTTGGACTTTCAACCACAGACTGAAGGCTGCACTGGTGACTTCCCTACTTTTGAGGTTTTGGGACTCGAATTGGCTTCCTTGCTCGTTGGCTTGCAGATGGCCTACTGTGGGACTTCATCTTGTGATCATGTGAGTCAATACTGCTATGTTAAACTCCCCTTCATATACATATATCCTATTAATTCTGTCCTTCTAGAGGACCCTGGCTAATACACTTAGGATTTTTAAATTTGCGCCCGTTCACCTCTCACGCTCTGCTTTTTTTTTTTTTTTTTTTTTTTTTTTTTTGGCTCTCTGTCTCCCAGGCTGGAGTGCAGTGACACAGTTTTGGCTCACTGAAACCTCTGCCTCCTGGGTTCAAGCAATTGTCATGCCTCAGCCTCCCAAGTGGCTGGGACTACAAGTGCAAGCGACCATACACAGTTATTTTTTTTATATTTTTAGTAGAGACAGGGTTTCACCATGTTGGTCAGGCTGGTCTTGAACTCCTGACCTCAGATGAATCACGCACCTTGGCCTCATAAAGTGAGCCACCGCAACTGGCCCTCCCTTCCTTTTGAAGCATTAGTCATTCTAGACAGTAGAATTAGCCCCAGGATACCCAGTTCTTTTTGTTTCACTACAAGCTCTTTAATGATAAGGAATGTGCCTCATATCAATTCTGCCTACCATAGAGCCTGGAACAGAGAGAGCAAAACACAAATACTTGCTAAATAATTAACCTTTATAATCTAGTGCTAGGAACAAAAGGGGGAGAGAAATTATCTAGGCAAACTATTTTTTTCCTCCAAAAGTACTGGGAAGAATAAGGAGTAGGAATACACATGCTGAAGAGGAAATATAACACATTTGAAAAAGTTTGGAAAGTTAGAGGGAGTTATAAACATATAATCAATTATTACCACAATATAGAAGTTTTTCTTTTCTTTATAACCAAGAAAGTCTTTCATTAATTACATCATACTCCATAAGTTATACTTTATCAGCTATCAAAGACTTTTTATCTCATTCTAGATCTATAGTCAACAAAAAATTCAGCTCCTAGTTAATATCTGATGAATCGGGGATGACTCCAGAGGAGACTCGCTCAATAATCCAATAGCTCATTTCACTCTCATCCTACTCAGCTAGCCCAGACTTCCACTGCAGCCAAAGTGAAATATAATATTGATCTTGCACTGCATTGTTCAGTTTCTGTGACTCTTTGGGGGTCATTTTCTAAGTGACAGATTAACACAAATGTGATAATCACTTTGGAAGTAAACTGTCAAGGCATGCACTATCCTGGATGCTGTACTGAGCACCCAAGAAAACTGGCTTCTCCCTAAGGGGTGTGCTACATAATTACATTTGATAAAACTCTGAGCTATGCTGGAGACAGTTACTGCCAAAACAGGCTACCTTTCATTTTCTCTAAGATGGGATTCTGTCTACCCCAACCTTTCGATTTAGTATGTCTTCCTTCTTTCCATTTTCTGAGGCGCTCATAAACCATAACAAGAATTTAACTTGAGATTAAAATAATAGTAACAGTAGAAAAAAGGGAAAATTGTGCTAGACAAAAATGTTATACGTTTTTATATGCATTATCTTATAGGTGATATAGTGGTTAAGAGGAAGGACTCAAGAACTAATCTGCCTGACTTCCAATTCCAGCTTGCCACTCATTAGCTGAGCAAGTTATTTCACCTCTCTGTGCCTGTTTCTTCATGTGTGAAATTATCTTACACATAGATCTGTTGTGAAGATAAAATTAGTTAATTTATGGGAAATATTTAGAACAGTGCCTGCCACGTAAGTACTCTTTAAGCATATAGTTTTATCTTTCTTTAGAGAGATAGAGAAGGAAATGGAGATAGAGATGCCTATGAGTGTGCATATGCGTATTTGCATATAGCTGCATAGACTCGATGAGATACATATGATCAGTAAATTCGTTTCACAACAAAGATCCTGAGAGTGAGTGGGGTAAGAGGAACAGTGAGCGAATGGCAAAACCAACAATTAAACCCAGAGCTTTCTTTACTCTAAAGCATATGCTTTTAAATAGCAGACACTTTATCCCCTGATATTTATTAGTCAAGAAATGTTTGTTGAGTGCCAACTATGTGCCAAGAATTCTGTTAGGCATGGAGCCATGAGACTCTTTTACTCACAGCCAGAGCTGGGGAAAATGATGAAAGAAGAACCCACATTGTGTTGTTTGTGTTCCTTCAATGATACTCTAACCAATAAAGTCAAACCCTTTACCACCTTCACTCTTCTGCCTCACTTAAGTAGATTCTCCCTGGGCAGCATTCTGGAAATCATTTTTTACTCTCATACCCATTTTCTTGATTCCTGTTCTCTGAGAGCCTTTACCTTTGTTAAGTGACGGCCAGCTGTTCTGATAACTCAAATAACAATTAGTTCCCTTCATGGAAGAAAACAGATTGGGAATGAGTAAGTGCCCCCTAGGTAAGTTCAAACTATGGCTATATGGTGATTTCTAAACTAGATTACAAATTAGACGAAAGAGACCTCCAAATCTAAGATAACACAATTATTCAATATGCTAAGATCAGTATTCTTGAATATTAGATCAACTCTCATGGTGAGATTTCTTGTATTGTGGTCACAATACCAGGAGAATGCATTGGATCCAATAAAAATTTAGTGGTTACTTATTTTTAATGCTCCTTAATTAACCACGATAGTTGGCCAGCCAATTCAATACCTTACATGGTGATTCACTTGAACTTGACATTGTCAGGATACTTAGTGGTACTATATGTGATTCTGGTAACAAAAGAAAGGAAACTCTTCATGATGTATGTGATCCCACCTCCAACTCCTAGACAGTAGGATCAGAAAATCAATTTGATGATTGAAAGACTAGAAAGTACTTCACACATCCAAACCAGCTAATGTTAATTAAGTAACTTCATCCTTTTCCTCCAAAAGGTCCAATTGTCCAAACTTTATCCAAGCTAAATAATGCCTTATATTTTTAAAACTGATCTCCGAGGCCCTCTAGGCATGACTTTCTCTCTTTCCTTCTCTTCATAGGCAAGCTGTGAGGAAAAAGTTCAGGCTTACGGTGTCACCTCCTTGCCTCCCATCCTCTCTTTGTTCTGCAAGGTCATTCTCCTTTTCTCACTTCCAGGCCACTGCGTATGTCCAATCTGTAATTTTGAACTGCTGCTCTGCTTTCTTATGTAAATCATACTCACATCCTCTCTTTGCGATTTTTCCAAAATCCAGCCCTTTTTTTTTTTTTTTTTTTTTTTTTTTTTTGCATGGCTCTGACACTAAATCTGTCCCTAGCAGTCCTAACTCCCAGGGCATGGACACTGAGATACTGTTCAAATTTCTGTCACAGTTTAGCTATAAATGGAAGCAGAAAAACAGGGTGTCAGCTAGGGAGTAATGTAGGGACTATAACTTTTTAAAAAAGAGCTGCAAGATATTTTAATATCTTTCCTGTTGGAAATGATCCAACAGAAAATAAAAAAACAATGCAGGAGTACAGGGTACTTACAGTAGCAAATTCCTTACACAGGCAAGAATTTACTAAACGCAATCAATTATGTGGCTGATTTAATCTTTGCCCAGAAAAATGGAGGATTTTAAAATGAAAACTTTTGCTATCCTGTGTAATCTTTTAAGAAATTAAAATTTTTACAACAAATTTTTAAAATTTTACCATAGTTTTTTCAATGTGTTTGAACACAAAACCATTTAACCAACTTGCCCATCAAAACGTCATAAAATGATTGATTTCAAATTCAGAAGGTCTTTTCAAATTGAAAGCAGTCGTTTGCTATTTAAAGTCAATGTGGTCCACTCGCCAATCTATTCAGGCAGAAGTTCCTGACTGCCCTCCTTGAGCAGATTCTATAATCTCACCCAGACTCCTAACAGTTGGAAATACCTTGGTTAAAAACCTTCCAGTAGAAGATTCCACAGCTTACATAAAGAGTTTTTAACTCATTGGTCATGACTTTCTCTACATTTCTCATTTTATTTCTTACTATTTCTCTGTGCATATCCAAAGATTTTGGTAAACTGGATGTTCGATGTTCCCTAACTCATGGTGTACTCTTTCTTACCACTGGAAATTCAGTTCCACATTTCAGATTCGTTCTGAATTCTACTAAAGCCTGATTCCCCACAGTGCCTGATTGTCTAAGCTGGTTGTAATCTCTCCCTCCTCTAAACATAGAGCTGTAGTTTAATCTCTTGAAGAATTTACCTTAAAAACACATGTGGCTGAGCATGGTGGCTCATGCCTATAATCCCAAAACATAGGTGGCCAAGATGGGAGGATTGCTTGAGCTCAGGAGTAAGAGACCAACCCTTGCAACACAATGAGACCCTGTATCTATTAAAATATAAACTAGCTGGGTGTGGTGGCAATCCTGTAGTCTCAGCTACTTGGGAGACTGAGGTGGGGAGATTGATTGAGCCCAGGAGGTCACCTTCCTGAATTGCTTTCAAATAAATTGATTAGATTTGAATAAGCTTATTTAAAAAGTTTCTCTATATCCTCAGATACTGACTCTTAACCAAACGAGTAAAGCAAAACCCTGACGCCTCAAATTCACTGCATTTGTCTATAAATTCAGAAGTAGAATTAATCGGCATCCTTTCTGCTTCTAGGGGAAATTAGGTAAATGACTCTTACCCTTTTCCTCTGTCACAATGCATAGTGTATATTTTCAAATATTTATATTCTTGGGCATGACTCCTGTCTTGATGAGTCTAAATTTCCTGGGACAGTGAACACAGAAGGAAAAAATACAGAAATCTGTGTTTTGTTTTGTGAGCTGCCTCCAGCTATTCCTGTGTGCACTGAAGCTCAACTCCTGAAACAGAGAAGCACATATAATGATTTCCACTTTCATTCCTGCTTTTACCATGTGTATCAGCCTCTGTGTTTCGCACTGAACATGCATGGCTAGAGCACGATGGTCCCTGCCTTCAAAGGGTTCACAATACAAAGGGAGAGAAATGGAAGCTAATCAAGGGCAATTCATGAAGTAAAAGGCTTGTGACCAAGGAGGTCTAAGGATGCTGAGAAGGAATATCCAAACAGGTTCAGCTGGGGGTGGGCGTGATACCCAGAAAGGTCAGGCTTGCTCTCAAGATGAGTTCTGAAGGATGAGGAAGTGCTAGCTAAGAAATGTTATACCAAAATCTAAACAGAAATCTTTCCAGTTCTTATGTAAAAGATTTTAGTTGCAACTTTTTATTGAATTGTGCAATGCACAGTAAGTTCTCATCTACAAAATATTTCTAGCCAAGAAATTGCTTTGGTATCATTTCACCAGTCTAGAAGCAATAGGTAATAGCTGAGAGTCTTTTTCACTTTAAGCGATAGGAGGCCTCAAAAACACACATTTCTTGTCCTCAGGCATAGAAAAGAAGGTTACAGAAAAGAGGTGAAAATTCAGCTCACCCTTAATGAGGAGAAAAGGGGAGCTTTTCATCGGAACTTAAAGAGCAAGACTTAGAGAAAGAGGAGACAGCAGAAAAACAAAATATATTAAAATCTCAAGTAGAGATGTTCTATTCTGCCCATGCACGTAGGAACATATAAGTTAAATAATATATAAAGGAAAAGTGTTTCTCCAGGTTTGAAAAATTAGAGATGACAATAAAAACAGACTCCTCTATAAATTCCACATGAGCATATCCTGAGGGTCCTTGTTTGTCCTGGCCAGTCTGCCCCAAGTTTCCCAGCATAAGGGAATGGTATGCGCATCGTATGTATACTACATATCTCCAAGTTCAACTTGACTTTTCCAGGGCAGCCTCAACTTTGTGGTGAATTGGTGAAAATGAATTATATATAATAAACTTTATTACAAGGAAGATTTCTGCCAACAAAGCTGATTTTACAGGTTAATGTTAGTGAACTATACACACAAAACTTTGTTATCTAGTTGCAAATGATTCTCCTCTAAGAAAAATTAGTTGTATGTTAATAGAAGCCCAGCTTGAAGGCTACAGGGAGCTAGTTCCCACCCTTCTCTGCATTGGTTAGACCTGTCTGCAATCTGAATTCCTCTGCACTGAAGTCTTAGCTACAGTTCTAGTTTACCATTTTGAGAACAACTAGAAAATGACCACAGTTTAGTCACTGTTGAAACCAAAATACATGACAAACTAATAAAAGTCCCCTCAGAAAACAGACAGCACACTCATAACAAGGATTAAGGAGCATTTAAAGAGGGACAGAGCTAAGGGGAAAAGAAGAGAGGTGAGCATCCCCAAGGATACACCCCTAGACCTGAAGGGGCAAAGAGGAAGAGGTTACCAGAACCCCGTAAGTCCTACATCTGAGAGAACGCGGCGACCACCAACACCTGTGCCAGCATGGCATAGGGGAAGGGACTGGGGAATAAAGGCTAGCTCACTGGGATAGAGCTCCAGCCAGCACCTCCCACTGGCCAGAGCAGAAACCAAAGAGAAGGAAACCCATTGACTACAGGGCACACGCCAGTTCTTGGGGCCCAAAGCAGGTTCGAGAGGGTAAGAGTTGGGTTTTAGGGGTTAACAAAAAATATCCAGCACAGAATCAAAAGTTGACTGCTTGCTGGACATGAAAGCAGTCTTTTGGTATTTAAAGTCAATGTGGTCCACTCGCCAATCTATTCAGGCAGAAGTTCCTGACTGCCCTCCTTGAGCAGATTCTGTAATCTCACCCAGACTCCTAACAGTTGGAAATACCTTGGTTAAAAACCTTCCAGTAGAAGATTCCACAGCTTACATAAAGAGTTTTTAACTCATTGGTTATGATTTTCTCTACATTTCTCTTTTTATTTCTTACTATTTCTCTGTGCATATCCAAAGATTTTGGTAAACTGGATTTTCGATGTTCCCTAACTCATGGTGTACTCTTTCTTACCATTGGAAATTCAGTTCTACATTTCAGATTCGTTCTGAATTCTACCTTCTCCAGAAAGCCTGATTCCTCACAGTGCCTGATTGTCTAAGCTGGTTGTAATCTCTCCCTCCTCTAAACATAGAGCGGTAGTTTAATCTCTTGAAGAATTTACCTTAAAAACATGTGTGGCTGAGCATGGTGACTCATGCCTATAATCCCAGAACCAAGATGGCCAAAATGGGAGGATCACTTGAGCTCAGGAGTAAGAGACCAGCCTGGGCAACACAATGAGACCCTGTATCTATTAAAATATAAACTAGCTGGGTGTGGTGGCAATCCTGTAGTCTCAGCTACTTAGGAGGCTGAAGTGGGAAGACTGATTGAGCCCAGGAGGTCACCTTCCTGAATTGCTTTCAAATAAATTGATTACAGATTTGAATAAGCTTATTTAGCCCTCTCCAAAGAAGAAAAAATTAAATCAAAATATGTATAATTATAGGTAGTAATGTTTTGGTGGAATGAAAGATTTTATAAGACCTAACCATTGGATGGTTTTGCCTTCAGCTCCTGCTAAATGGCAATGTAATTTCAGACCATGTAATTTGTGAAGGCCCCATTAACTGTAGGAATATATATCTATTAGTGAGTGGGGGTGAGTTAAAGGGGACATACCAGGTTTACCCAACCATTATGTCTTTGCTGGAAAACTTCCTATTCAGAAAAGGAGACAAGAAACTTTCACAGAACCAGGACCTGTCTCCAAGTGCCAGGATTTATTATTAGACTCTGTCCCACTAGATCATCTGTGATTCTTGGCAGACAAGTGAATACTGAAGTCTTTTCAATTAAAATGACTAAAGAAAACTTTTTTATAAGATTTAATAAGGACCCCAGCTTCTTTAATGGTTTCTATTACGTGCTCAGGCAACTCAAATATTGCCATCACAGCATAAAATTCCAGAGTCTTTTGAATATATTTCTTGCTTTTTTTTAACGACCTCATTAGACAAATCAGTTTTTTGGCAAAGCAGGGCTAAAAAAAATTAATCTCACAGTGATTTGTGATATCCAGTGATCAGACAATACAGACTATATGCTTTTGGAATTGCTGACCTATTACAATAATGAGAGAAGGGGTACAGAAACCAGAAAAGCAAGATATTTGCCTTACCTTGAGGAGTTTATAATCTACTTATATAGACAAGATGAACTCAGAATATTACAGCAAATGACACATAACAGCTCGTAATTGAGGTATACCTCCTCATATACCTCCTCGTAATCAGGTATACTGACGTAAGCAAGCCCTATGATATGGGTGGGCAGTGGGAGATGATGATAGTTTAGGGCTAGAAGAGTAAGTTCTGTCTCTTGTTTGCTATGCATCTTCAGGACAGACATGCTATCCCCTTGAGTTTCAGAGTCCTCTTCTGGAAAAATACTTGCCTTACAAGAACATTTTGAGGTTATAATAGGGAAATGTATGTGAAAGTAACATAATAAAATGTAAACATCTATACATGTTCAGTCACTCCATAGAAATTTATTAGAAGCCCACTGTACGCCAAGTACTGTCCCCAGCATGACTGGGGATAAAGATTTAAAAACTACAGTATTTTCCTCAGAGGTCAATGAAGCATAGTCCTATAGGTTTCCTTCAGAAGGGACTAGGAAGAACAAGAACTGTGGTAATGAGAGGAATCAGTGAAGGTGAGGGACCTGCACCTTTTAGGCTGTGTGCAACATGTAGCCCCTCGACTTATGATGGAATTACATCCCAATAAACTCATCAGAAGCTGAAAATATCCTAAGAAAACGCATTTGCCAAACATCATAGCTTAGCTTAGCCTGTATTAAAGGTGCTCAGAACACTGACATAAGCCTATAGTTTGGCAAAATCATCTAGTATAAAGCCCCTTTTCTAATAAAGCACTGAATACATCACATAATTTATTGACTACTGTACTGAAAGTGAAAAAAACAGAATGGTTGTATGAGTACTCAAAGTACGATCTCTACTGAATGTGTATCCCTGTGGCACCATCACAGTCAAAAAATCATTAAGTCAAACCACCACAAGTCAGGGATTATCTATGTAGATGCTTGGGGAAAAAGAACAGGGTTTTTTTTTTTTTTTTTTTTTTTTCAAGCAAAGAAGCAGTATTTCCTAGAGATAGGCAAGTCTGGCATATTTTTAAGTGCAGACCATGATTAGAAGAAAAAATAAAACGTGTCTACTTCAAGAGGCAGGATTATTGAGCTCAACTGATGCAAAGTAAAATAATTGAACAATTTTCAGTTAAATCAGTAGTAACATTAAGGTAAATGCATATTAAATAGAAGCTGCTGACTGGTCAGATTTGGGGACTTCCTTACTTTTTAAGGCAAAAGAAGTTAATCTCAGAAAAGTATGTGGATATTAAGAAGTTAGTCGATAAGGGAGATTTAGAGGACATCTGTGGCTCAATGCGCCAAAGCTAGCAGAAGGACTTCATCTCAACTGCTATTTCCCATCAGCAGGTAGCGGCTGCCTGGGGCATCCCCTCAGGAAGAATCCCAAGGCTTTGTCTGAGCTCTGCGGGGGAGCGTGTCATGATGAAATATTGAAAGTAGCCTTGGGCATTGGACAGCAGAGGAACTGCTCAAGCCTTCTCTTTTCCAGTCCTGCTTACACCTGCCCCGGCTCCCTCCTGAGCCCTGAACATGGAGACATGCGGTTTAGAATAACAGCTCTGAGGGCTTTCACAGCAGTTTCACTAGATCAGATTCAATAAAGCAGGAAAGCCTGCATATCATTTTCAAATCCATTGAAAAAACTAGTTTTTAGCTTAGCTTTTAGCAAAGCAAACTGCTTTTATTAGAACTTCCTAATAATCCAGAAAAAAATGAGGCTTTACATTTGCATGAATGGCTATCCGAGGACACAGATGAAAGGTAGTTTCTGACCTTGAATAGATCACAGTCTACTGAGAGAAAATCAATATAAAAACAATAATAGAACAAGCAATGTATTATATAACATTTTTCAAAGGATTCCATTCTCTTACTTTGCTTAGGTTAATTTCAAGGCACAGAAAGGAAACACCAAACTCATTTCCACGTATCCAGACAGGATCTATGTGCAAACATGTTTTCTAATGGGTCCTGAAGCAATTAAGGGTTAATCAACAGAATTCTCTCCATTTTCTGTCATTCAAATTCTTAATCTTTTCCTAATGAGGGTCCTCTCTTACTCTCTTGCCAGATTACCCTCAAATTTCTGGATACCCATAGCTACAGAGAGAGTAAAATTGAATAATTTATTGCCCATGTGTGAACTCCTCAAACATAAAATCTTTATAAACATATACCATGATAGAAGCAGCAGAGTGTATACAACTAGAGGCGAAACTAGTTTAAAAGAGCAGTTTTCAAATATGCACATTCTCCCATCTCATAATCATGGAGGCACAATTTTTAGGGTCTCCCCTAAAAACCTACCCTATGGACAGGTGTGTTTTCTCACTCAGGATGATCAGTGTTGCTATTTGGAGCTGGGATTGTACAAGAGGACATGATACAGGCAGGGAGAAAGGAAAAGTGGAGAGATAGACAAGGAGCTGACCCACTTGCACTAGAAGTAGCTGCCCAGCTGCTCTCTCAGTGGCCCAAAGCTGGCTGTATCTGAGTAGTGGGCAGCCGAGAACGGGCCACAGCTGCCACCTGGTGTTCTTGGGCCTAACAATGACAGCAGTCTCTGGGTCTCTGGCTAAAACCAGCAAGAGGGGCATGCTGCAGGAAATACTTGTCTCATGCAGAGGGCAAAGAAGGACCCTGACGATACTGCCTGGACCACAGCTCTCAGAGAATCCCCCTGTACTCAGTCAGAAATAAATGAAACATCACCATGTCCAAGAGCTGGAAAAGCTTCCTGCCCTGCAGGAAGTAGAGAAAAGACAACATTCCTGACAAAAATACTCGTCTCATTCTAACTGATACCATAAGGAGTACAGAAAACATGCACTGCCATATTCTACTGGATATCTACTACGTGTCATGTGTTTTGCTAAAAACTTTGTACGTATTATGTTCAATGTTTGCATGTGTGATTAACCTGACTTTGTCCGTGCAAAGATAGAAGATGAGAGGTTGTCACTTGTGCAACTCAGACAGTCAATAATGTTTGGCTCAGGATCTAAATGCAACTCTAAGTGGTACCAACTATCTTCTTTTCTTGCTGGGGCTAAGCAGAGCATGCAGGAAAAACCTTTCAGGGATAGAAACAAATGTGTAACAGTTCTGCTGGAGAATGTTTCAGGATATCTTTTTTTTTTTTTTTTTGAGAAAAAAATGTGTATTTGCTTTTGGTGGGTGGAGTGTTCAATAAATGTCAAGTATAGTTGGTTTATAATGTTTTATAAGTTCTCTGTCTTAGTCTTTTTGTGCTGCTGTAACAACATGCCTGAAACTGAGTCATATATTAAGGATGGAGATTTATTTCTCACAGTTCTGGAGGCTGGAAGGTCTAAGATCAAGATCGAGGTAGTGAGAGGTTTGTTGTCTCGTCTATGCTTTCGAAATGGTGCTTTGAATGCTTCATCCTTCAACGGGGTAAAACACTCTGTCATTACATGGTGGGAAATGGAAATTGCAAGAGGGATGAAGGCTGTGTGAAGCCTCTTTCATACGGCCTTAATGTCATTTGCAAGTAAAGGACCTCTCATAACCTAATCACCTCTTAAAGGCCCCACCTCTTAATAGCATCACATTGGCCATTAAGTATGTACATCTGAATTTTGGAGGGGACGCATTAAAAAATTGCATTCATTTTCTTGTTGATCTTTTTTTTTTTTTTTTTAAGATGGGGTCTTATTCCATCACCGAGGCTGGAGTGCAATGGCATGATCTCAGCTCACTGCAATCTCTGCCTCCCAGGTTCAAGTGATTTTCCTGCCTCAGCCTCCCAATTAGCTAGAGTTACAGGCGTACACCACCACACCCAGCTATATACTGTATTTTTAGTAAAGACAGGGTTTCACCATGTTCCCCAGGCTGGTCTTGAACTCCTGACCCCAGGTGATCTGCCTGCTTCGGCCTCCCAGTGTGCTGGGATTACAGGCGTGAGCCACTGCGCCCTGTTTTGTTGCTCTTTTCTTTAGCTGTTCTATCAGTTACTGAAAATGGAGAAGTGAAGTCTGTAACTACTAGTGTTGAAATGTCTATTTCTCTTTAATATTAGTATAGCCACTCCGATTTTCTTACAGTTACTGCTTACAGGGTATATATTTTACCATCTTTTTGTTTTCAATCTATTTGTATATTTGAATATAAAGTATTTCTCCTGTAAATAGCAGATAGTTAAATGATATCTATTTATCCAGTCTGACATCTCTATATTTACTGTATTGTTTAATTTATTCACATTTAATATTAATAGCGATATGGTTAGATTTATATCTGCCATTTCACTTTTTGTTTTCTATATGTCTTATGTCTTTTTTGTTCTTCTATTTCTCCTTTATTGACTCCTTTTTTATTAAATGGATATTCTGGGGGAATGTCTTAATTCCTTAAATATTTTTTCACTAATTTTTAGTCATTTTTACAGTGATTGCTCCAGAGCTTATTCTATGCATTTTAATTTACCAGAATCTACTTCAGTCAGACTTACACCAACGTAATTTTGGTGAGATATAAAAATGTCACCCTTCTGTAGCTATATTATTTTCTCTGACTTTTTGTGCTATTGTTGTTACATATGTTACATCTATCTATGTTACAAGCCCAACAATGCATTGCTACAACTATCACTTTTTATAAATTTATGTCTCGAAGAAGCAGAGGAAAAAAAAGCAAATATTTATCTATAGTTTGTTATATTTGGCTTTTCTCCTTTATTATGTCTTTAAAAATATTATTTACCATTTCTCACTTTTTAAATTTGTTTGTACGGGTTTGAGTTACCATTTGGAGTCATTGTCTTAATCAGTGTTCCTACTCACCCCTTTTCTGCTGTTATTGTCAAATGTATTACATTTATCTATGTTATAGCTCAACAGTACTTAGATTTGTATTGTTTTATATAATTATTTTCTAAATCAGTCAAAAGAAGAACAAAGAAATATGTATTATACTGAGTTTTATAACGACCTATTTACAACTACCAGTGCTTTTTTAAAATGTAGATTCAAATTTCTATCTGTGCTTACTTAAATTTTTCTTTAATATTTCTTGTAATGTGGGTCTGCTAGCAACAAATTCTGTCAGATTTTGTTTATCTGAAATATCTTTATTATGTCTTCAATCTTGAAATATACTTTTACTAGGTATAGAATTATTGATTCACACTTGTTTTCTTTTTTTCCTTTCTGCCCTTTGGATATGTTATCCTACTTCCTTCTGGCGTTCGTTGTTCTGATGACAAATAAGCTGTTAATCTTATTGGAGCTCTCTTGTACATGACAAGGATTTTTTGGCCTGTTTTTTGTTTTATCTTGTGTTGTTTTGAGACAGCATCTCACTCTGTCACTCAGGCTAGAGTGGTGGTGAGATCATAGCTCACTGCAGTCTTGAACTCTTGGGCTCAAGCAATTCTTCCACCTCAGACCTCCAAATAGCTAAGACTGTAGATGCATGTCATCACACCCAACTAATGTTTGTGTTTTTTTGTTGGAGATGTTGCTATGTTTCCCAGGTTGCTAGGCTGGTCTCAAACTCCTGACCTCAAGTGAACCTCCCACCCCAGCTTCCCAAAATTCTGAGATGACAGGTGTGAGCCACTGCGCCCGGCCTCTCCTGCTACTTTCACCTTGTTTTGGTCTTTGGCTTTCAGCATATTTTACTATAAGATGTCTTAGTATGAATATCTTTGTGTTTTTCTTACTTGAAGTTTTTGAGCTTATTAGATGTGTAGATTAACGTTTTTCAGCAAATTTGAGAACTTTTCACCCATTATTTCATCAACTAGTTTTTCCTCCCCTTTCCCTTTTGTCCCTTCTTGAGATACTCCCACTAAATCTATGTTGTTGTACATATTGTTGTCTCACTTTTCTCTGAGGTTCTGTTCATTTTTCTTCATTCTACTTTCTCTCTGTTGTTTCGATGAGTCTATCTTAAATTCTCGGATTCTTCTGCCAGCTCAAATATTGTTGAGCTACTCTAATAAATTTTTAAATTTAATTATTTTAATAATCAAAATTAATCTTAATTCATTTCATGATCTTGATTTTATTTTTATAGTTTTTATCTCTTTACTGGTTTTATCTATTTTTTTGAGACATTTATTGTCTTCACACCTTCTACTACTTCTGTAAGTACTTGTTTGGTACTTTGAACATATTTATAATGGCTACTTTAAAGTTTTTGTCTGTTAAATTTGACTACTGGTCCCCGTCACAGGGAGTTTCCATTTCCTATTGTTTTGTGTTGTTTTCTTCCTGTGTGTGGGTCACATACTCCTGTTTTATTGCATGCCCTGTAATTATTGAAAACAAGACATTTTAGGTAAAATATTTTAATAGCTCTTAATACTGATTTTCTGTCACCCCTCCAGGGCTTGTTTCTATGGTTCATTTTTATTTTGTTTTGTGACTTAGGCAGGCTACTTTAGTAATGTCTCTTTTTCGAAAATGTGAAGTATTTCGTGATGTTCCTCAGAAAGCACACAGTCACCGTGCAATAACAGGGGTTTTAACAGGGTCTATTTGACTGTCTTTTTCCTGATATTTCTATTAAGCTGTAGCTTCATTTGGTGGTATATCCTGCCTGTTAAGCTCCACTAAACACCAGCTGATTGCTCTATTGCTTTTGATAATTCCCTAAGCATTATAATTTGATTTAATAAAATTTGAGAAGGGATAATGTGTGAGGCCAGTCTTTGAGGTACTTCTCTGACCACAAGTAGGCTCACCAGTAAGCCGTCTTTTCTGTTTCTCTCTGTGGTAAGCTAGTCGGTCTATGATTTAGCATGTTTTCCTTCAATAAGAAGAGCTATCCTATTTGGAATCCCCTTCAGCTTGAATCACTTCCTTTGGGAAAGAGCTTTGAAGCCTCTCATTCTTCTGGGCTGCACCTTCTCCGGGGGTAAACTCTCTGAAACACTACTATGGATGTTGAGTGGTGCAGTAGCCTCTGGTCTTCCCCTCTTGTCCCACTAAGTGTAGAATCTCTGTCCTACAAGTGATCTGGGGTGAGAGCAGTCATGGGCCTGGTATTCTCCACTCCTGATCAGATGGAGGCTGTATCCCATAGGCTTTTATATATAGGGTTCTATATCCCTTTCACATTAAGCAATTCATAAATGCCATTTTAATGTCTCTTTAAATCATGATGTTCAGAAGGTTTTGTGTTTTTGTTTCTTTCCTTTAGGTTAATTGACAGGGCTGTCTTTTATTTTAAATGTTAATGTATTTTAAATAAAATTAGCTTTATAATTTCTGCTTTTTGAAAATTTTAACCTTCATTTGTAGACTTCCATATGGCTATGTTTGGTAAAGTTAAGGTATGAGCTGTGGAGGAGTTAATTTCAGTAAAATTGACTTCTGGAGAGAAGTCATTATGTGAGGGTAAAGTGGCCTCCTTGGAAAATGGTTTCTTAGAGTATGCTATGGATATAAACATTTTCAGTTTTTAGAGTCTTCGCCATTCTAAGATATAAATCAAAACTGACTCTGTCTATTTGTAGCTTCTGTTTGCTCCTCCCCATCTCTTATACCTCTTTTTATAGATCATAGGATTACACACACACACACACACACATCTATGGTCTGTTTCCCTCCCTGGATAGGTTCACTGTTCCTATGAAAAGTGAGGCTTATAAAATACAGAAAAAAATCCTTGGTTGCCTTTCACATAGATTATAAGGCTCAAATTATAAAACATGAAGCAATATATAAACCCAAGGCTAAGCATATATCAATCCCAGGACTTTAGTTGAAAGATCTGGGGTAAGGAATAAGTAGAAAACTCAGCCTTGCATTGCTCCATATGTCTAAGGGCCAGGATCACACCTCATTCAACAGAAAAGAGTCTAGAGAGTGAAGGAATATATAAATTACTAAAGCAACACCTTGAGGCCATGTTTGGGTGGTTGGACAAATAGTTTTCTTCAGAAACCAGCAATTCCTGGAAGTCAATCTCTTAGGCTAAACTACTGCTTTACTTTAAAATAATAATTATTATTATTGAAAAATGATTGTGATTTAAGAAGCAGTGCTGGAAATATCTATGCACAATGTTAAAAAAAAAAAGAAGAAGAAATATTTTAAAATTTAAATCAAAATCACAAGGGTGTTCAGATGGTAATTTACTATGACATCCAAACGTGCATAAAAATTCCTGAATAAAGTTGCATTAGAGGAAACATGAATCCAAGCAGCAAGGTTGGAGGTACTTCCCCAGGTACCCCTTCCCAGAGTGCATTAGAGTAGAGCACAGGGTTCCCAAGAACTAAGAGAATGATTTATGGATGCGGATTGTCCAGCTCAGAGCCTGGGTCTTTTAGTACTCTATTCTAAGTATCTCCTCATAAGGTTGGATACAAGGAAACTGCATTCACCCTGCCTACTGAGCTTACTGCCCCATGTACTGAAAGAGTGATGAGGGTTTCCTGGGAGAAAGTAAACATCTGGTCATCCTACACTTACTAGCCCTGAAATTTTCTAATCCTTTGCCACAGTCCTCAAGATGCTGTTAGTATTTAGTGACTGACTATCTTTTATTTTGGGTGGCTAAGAATAATAATTTGATGCCCTAAGAAAGGTTTTACATTTTTGTTGTTGTTGTTCTTTGTTTTTAATTGTACTTTAGGTTCTGGGGTACATGTGCAGATCATGCAGGACTGTTGCATAGGTACATACATGGCAAGGTGGTTTGCTGCCTCCATCCCCCTGTCACCTATATCTGGCATTTCTCTCCATGTTATCTCTCCCCAACCTCCCCACCTTAGCCCCACCCTCAACAGACCCCAGTATGTGATGCTCCCCTCCCTGTGTCCATGTGTTCTCATTGTTCAACACCTGCCTATGAGAACATGCGGTGTTTGATTTTCTGTTCTTCAGTCAGTTTGCTGAGAATGATCCTTTCCAGATTCATCCATGTCCCTGTCCCTACAAAGGACATGAACTCATCGTTTTTTTATGGCTGCATAGTATTCCATGGTGTATATGTGGCACATTTTCCTTGTCCAGTATTTCATTGATGGGCATTTGGGTTGGTTCCAGGTCTCTGCTATTGTAAGCAGTGCCTCATGAGGTTTTACATTTTTAACATAGGATTCCTAGAAGTATAGTATATTATGTCACAGAAATGAATTTCTAACAGTAAAGTTTGGAGGCAGCAAATCAGATTTGGGGGCACCAAAATATTTCTCTGTTGGTCCCAAATCAGATTAGAAGTAACTGGGTGAACATAAAGCCCTCTTGCTCTGTGTGCTTTCTGCTGCTGAATTCACTTACTGTCTCATAGCAACTACTAATTCAATAGGTCCGTCTGCAGCATGCATGTCACTAGAAGATGCAGCATTGCTGGTTCCAAGGCTGAGCAGCCCTATTTGCCAGGCATAAAACATCTACAAAATAGAGCACTGAATCGCATTGTTCATGTAACAGGAACAGAGAGAACCAGTTCGCATGCAGATTAGGTCCATCTGCGTTTTCATCTGCAGGAAGGCACAGCACCCAGAACTCCTCTCTCTAACTCTCAGTGCCTAGGAGACATTTATTAACCCTCAATCTATAAATTAAATATTCACAAGATTAATATACTATAACTTGTATATTACAGTTAATTTTATCTTATAGATACCTCTGTAATATATATATAATTATAGATATCTCTGTAATTTTGAGGTCAGTAGAAAGACATTCACTGACCACCTCTCATACCAGTCATCCTTGGCAGCACTGCCAGTCAGTGCCGTAAACTTAGCTATGGGGTAACCAGGATGGGATGGTCATTCTGAAAGTACATGCATCTCATGGAATGAAACAAGCTGAAAAGCAACAAGATAGTGAAGGGCAGGCTGCTCGGTAAAGCAGGAGGCGGCAAACAGACCAACTGGATAACTTCAGTTGAATTCATTTCTCATGAGCCATATATATACACACACATACACACACTCATGCATATACAGCTATGTATATGTGTATATATGTGTCTATATAAATGTTTATATATAAATTCGATATATTTATATATAAATTATACACATTTATATTTCTATATAATTTATATTTCTATGTAATTTATATCTTTATATGTAAATCATATATATGTATTTCAAAAGTGAACAATAATTTGTTAGGCAGGTGAAAGGCAAGTTATAGAAGAGCAGAGCTTCAAAAAGGCAGGAGAATTTGTTCCAAGAGTTCTGGATAAATTTATAAACCATAAGGCAGTATTGCATTTTTAGCACCTTTCTCAAGAGGAAAAAGAAAAGTAACATTTTGTAGCTCTATATCAAGGGAGTTTAGGAAGGACTGAATTACAATAAATGAATTTACATGAGGAATCATTTTTATCAAACATGAATGCTTAAGATGAAAGAATAAGACATTATGCACCCAAAGAGAGCTAAGCTTCTTTAAAATCATTCTGCTAGAATGTGAATTTTAGAATCTGATAATTTATGAATGTCACCCAGCTCCTGGCCTGTCACCTGTATCTTCTACTACATGCCAATCTATTCGAAAGAAGGAACTGCCGATTCCCAAATGTGTCTGAATTTACATTTCATCTACTCTCTCATTCCAAGTCCAGCAGCATGGGCAGAAAAAACTGTCACCCTGAAATACACTCCATGGGCCTCTGTGAGCTCTCCAGGAGTAAGAGTGCTTCACAAGCTCTACCACATGTACCCGACTCCACACGCTGACACAGAGCCTGAAACGGCATCTCTCTTTTAATTCTAACACTGTCTCCATGAGATTGCTGATAACATACAGAAATATCCTTTTTGGAGCAGTCATATATTAAACCAAAAGTCTCAACAAAAATGAATCCTTGATTATTTCCTAAATAGCAACCTGAAAAAATAATATGACAAGGAAAACGTCAGTTTTAACTGTGAAGGAGGATTTTGGGGAAAGTCTCAAAAGATGTTTCTCAAACCTGATTAATCATCACAATCAACAGCAGGACTTGTTCAAAATACAGAATCCTGTACCCTACCTCACGAAGTGCTGATTCATTAGCTCTGGAGTTGATACCAGAAATCTGTATTTTCACTTTTTGTCTCAGGTGATTTTAGTGAGCCACGTGGTTTAGGAAACACTGCAGGTCAGTCCTGAAAGGGTCTCAGCAGTGGTGAGCCTTCGATAGCCAGCATGGGGGCACTGGGCTCCCCGGGAATACTGATTACTTTCCTCCTCTCCCTTATAGTAGGGCAAAGGTTATAAACCAAAGTACTAATGCTGAGCTGGGAATGGAAGCATCACCCTCTGAAATGAAAGCCTGAAGTTCAGGGTGACGCATGAAGGACAAGTAAGCACTATCTTTTCAATGCATTGGCCTCACTGCCCAGGTAATGAGGTCCAAGAGAAGTTAGCTTTTCAGCAATCTCAGCAATTGAATCATCAAATAAGGGCCAAATGAGAGGTCACTGGAAGAGGCAGATACATCACTCCAATACCACCTCTATTCTGCAGGAAGGTACATGGACATCTGGGAAACATGAAGATAATAAGATACAAATTTCTCTCTAAAAAGGCCATCAGGGTTTACCTCTAGTATACATCCTATGGTCATATCAGCCCAGAATTCTGATTGTCCCCATGGACACAACCAGAGGAAAAAAGTGGTGGGTCAGCATGGTTTTGTCCTTGATCATACCCACAATATGTTACGGATACACACACCAAACACAAAACAAAAGTAAAAGCAGCAAAAGCAAAATGAAGTTGGAAGATACATTAGGCAATTTTCACCCAGAAGTTGAAAAATGCCCACAGAATATGCCCACAGCTTTTATCTCAAGTGGACTTCAAATTCTGTCCCTCACCCCTTTGGGCGAAACCCCATCTTGTGCATGTGGTCGTATCCAGTTCCAACAAAAGGAAAACCCGAATTCCTGCTGCACACGGTCAAGCCGGCTCCTTCCTCGTCTGTGTATGACTGTGTTTTAACAGCAGTATTTTATGATTCAGTTCAATGCACTGGAGGTGAAGATAAAACAAAAATAATGTAGCATCAAATACCAAACCCTGAGGCACATAAATGTAAGCTTTGAGTAGCCTGTAAAAAATGTAGGCAGGTTAGCCTGGGGAGAAGGAGGGTGCTGAGTAATGTTCACCCAGAATATAACCCGGGGAGGCTCTGATAAGGTTTAAACGCTTGGGAAGTTCTTTGGAAGAGGTGCAAGCATCCCTCCTGTCATTGTTCTCTCAGTCCTAACAACTGCCCAGTGACTGTTTTTTAGTGCTTTCTTATTTTTTTTAAGTTGGTGAAAATGTAAATTAGTGACTGTTTTTTGGTTTTTTGTTTTTGAGACAGAGTCCCACTCTGTCGCCCAGGCTGGAGTGCAGTGGTGCGATCTTGGCTGACTGCAACATCTGCCTCCTGGGTTCAAGCAATTCTCCTGCTTCAACCTCCAAAGTAGCTGGGATTACAGGTGTGTGCCACCACACGCAGATAATTTTTATATTTTTAGTAGAGATGGGTTTCCCCATGTTGGCCAGGCTGGTCTCAAGCTCCTGACATCAGGTGATCCACCTGCCTCAGCCTCCCAAAGTGCTGGGACTACAGGCATGAGCCACCACACCAAACTCAGTGATTGTTTTTTAATGCAAATTTCTCTGGTGATGATCAGAGATGGTAAATGCCTCTTCCATCTAAGCCAAATCAATCACCAATCATGTTTAAAAAACAAAAAACTGAAAACACTAAGCTTCCTGATTTTTTCAGCACACGCAGACATTTATAAAAAGAGTCACGTTATCATCTTCCAGATCGCTCTCTTATTCTGTATCTTCCTCCACCTTCACTCTGTCAGAGTTCCTGTCTGAAGCTTTAGCATAGCAATCAATAAACATGGCATCCTGGGGCACAAGCGAGCTGTGTCCTCTGCGAATTGATAAATCTAAACTATAGAGTACAGCACATTTACTTGTTGAAGCTTTCAATTAAAAAACAAGGAAGCCCTAGATGAAATCAAATATTGGAGAAATATGAAATCTGTCAGAAAAGCAAATATTTACCATGCAAAATGGGCTGTATGAGAATTAAATGAAAATCTAAATGCTGGAAGGTGTTTCAGAGGCAAATGAATTGAAAAGAAAAGCACCTAGAATTTTTTTTAAATGTTCAAAAAAGGCAAAGGTAGGGACTGCACGATTTGCTTCTGCCTGGATATCTAATAATGAAATTTGTTCATGAGAATATTTTGATGGTTTAACTTTCTCAAGAGATAATACAAATTAAATTTTTATTTGATCCAGGACTTATTTTTGGTGTCTTATATATTTGGATTTTGAATATATTTAAGTTCAGGTTTAATTCAAACTGGTTCCCTGGTGGTTAAAACAGAAAAAAAGAAAAAACAAACCTGTATTTATTTCTGTTGAAGAAAAAGTATGTATTTTAAGCTCATTTGTAAATTCAATAAATTAATACAGACAGTTTCAGGGTTACGGGTTTAATCCACAGTTTCACTTAAAGTTAACTCCCACACAAAAAATTTTTTCCTTTTTTCTTTTTTTTTATTGCATTTGAGGTTTTGGGGTACATGTGAAGATGATGCAAGATTGTTGCATAGGTACACCCGTGGCAGTGTGATTTAAACTTAGAAAATTGTGGCCATATATTATGCATGCTTTATGTCTTGGCCCAACATTTGCCTTGCATGATGGCTATACCCCAATTTATAGTAGACAATAGGTCACTTCTATTTTTCTACATAAAAGTTGCATGAATTTGTTACCATAATATCTTATTTACACCTCATAATTATGATACACAGCACTGAAATTGATCTCTCTTAGCCAAGACCTGTTTGTAACACACAAAGAGAGAAGTTGACAGTTTAACTTATTTCTTTTCAAAAATGCTCACTTCACTGCTTTCTCAGTTGTAGCCCTATAAATGTGGTGTCATATGTCAGTAATTTTAGAAATTCACCATATTTCTTTTTATGATGACTACATTATATCCCTATTTAGGGTCAGCAAAGCTTACACAAAGAGTATCACCATTACATTACAACAAAGATAAGATATGTAGCCACATTTATCTGATTTTCTTTCTTTTGCCTTCCTCTTAAATTTTTAGGCATTGCCAGACAGAAGGCTTTTAGAGAGTGAAAGATAATATGACACAAAATTCTAAGGTCTAGAAAAATACTCATCTGAGCAGAATTTCTCTGCGTGCTATTATGACATATGTCAGGATGCTTTTCTTTCAGAACCCTGGGTAGCTTCTTCAATCTAGGGCATTTATCTTGCTCACATGCTCCCAGTTTATCAACGAAAGGATTTACACAGCTCTGAAAGGCGCAGTTAGTGCATCATTGCTTCACTGCACTCACATACAGCATTGAGATGGTAGCAGTAAAACAGGGAGAAGGGAGCAATCCTTCAGTAACTGTCCTTTATGGGGTAAAAACTACTCAAGGCCAAGTCCACCTTAAATCACAGCACGTCATTGCACAAATTCAAAAGCACAGCAACAGTAGAAGTGAACACAAATGCCGGAAATGCATTAGCAAATGAAGTACGCCAATTCTCCCAGGTTTCTTTAGGTCCTTGTGTTTCTCTCCAATTTTACTGATGATTTCCTGATGTTCCAGAAGACTGAATCCCTCTTAAATGGCTAAGTCTTTTTCCAAGGCAATATTTGCTATGCTTATTCAGCACTAAGACTGCATTTTAAGCAGGACATTTTGACATGATGCATTTGATGAAGTTGCATTGGTGACTGAAAACATCTATGACAAAAAGTATTAACACTGCTTTTATTATTTTTAAAAAGTATACAACAGTTATCCCTGATCCCTACTTCACCCTTGAATCACACTCTCATTCTTGACAGTCACCTCATCATTCAAACACAGTCTGAAGTTTACTCCAGATGGATGCTAGTTTTGAGGGCTGACTGACAACTTTCAAAAGGTGAAAATTCCATGGTTTGGTTTTAGATTGCATCAAAATATCCTATGCTAAAATGACTGGATTAAAACCATCACAGCAACGCATCAGAATAAATGTGTTCCTGGATGCAGTTGGGAGTGCCAACCCTGCCTAATGCTGATCAAGCCTTAAACCACAGTAATACATCTAGCCCTATCAGAAAGCTTCTTCTCTTCCCCAGAATATCAAAACTTATTCATTATTGGTTACATCTGCTTGGGGCCTAGTGCTATGATAATATAAGACTCTAATTACAGCTGTTATGTGCATGGCTAGCAGAGAAAGGCAAAGACAGGATCATTTCCAATAACCAACTTTCCACTTTGCAAACATTATCTCATTTCCTACACACATATAAAACATGTAGGGCATTATGGTAACTCATTTTACAGATGAGAAAACTGAGGCCAGGATATTCATATTCATTCTTATGGTCACTCATTTAATAAGGGACAGAGCCAGAATTAAATGTGGCTCTGTCTGTTTCCAGCATCTGTGTTCTTATACTACCTCATGCTAGTCAGTTCGATCCATTAATATGCCCAGAGAACATTTGCATTTATCCAAATTTTAAAGTCTTAAAGAACACAAATGGGCTATATAAGAAATGCAGGCTGGAAGCAAGAAATATCTTTCCCCAGAGTGCCAAGATGAACTGCCCATAAGGCCAGCAGCTGGGGCAGAATCCAAATGCTCCTTTACTGCTCTCGTTTAGCTTGTTCCTTGATACAGTTCCAACCCATGTCCGTTTCATTCAAGCGTTTGAAGACAGTGAGACTGAGGCTGCTGGATGACTATTAACAAATGTTCTCCCATCTTCCATGGTAATAAAACCCTAGGCATTTTAGCTCAGTCCATGACTGCCCAGAGAAAAAAATAAATAAAAAACACCTAAGTTCCCCAGCTTTCTTTGCAATTCTATGAGGCCAGATGCCTAAGTTCTGCCTGATGAAGCTGATAAACTCTAAGCGTAATGATGTGTGGCACCTCCAGGGACCGTCCCTAAAAGTCAGTTGGCATCACCCCTTGTCATAGCCCTTCCTCCTTTCTGTAGACTGGGATGTAAACTTAATAGCTGAAGCCAGAGCAGCCATCTTGGGGCACTGGTTGGCATTAGAAATAGAAGACATGAAAAGTAGATCAACATATTAGAAGAAGCCGGGATTGCTCACAACATCACACCAGCCTTGAACTGCCTGTTTGTGTCCACATTTTCGTGTCAGAGAGAAAAAGGTTTCTAACTTATTTAGTTTGAGCCTCTTTTACCAAGAGATAAAACTAATCCTAACTGCTGAACACAGAGAAGGTTGATAGTAAATGTTTCCCAGCCTTGTGGGCTTTGTGAACAATGAGCTAACCCAAGAAAGAACAATTTTGTTCAATAAATGCTAGCTTTGAATAGGAGGATTTTTAGAAACATTAATGAAGAAGAAATAGCTACAAAAATAATGATGTTAAATTACCTCAATGTGACCTTTTTTCTATTCATAATGCAGCCAGCATAATCAGAACACTGTGGGGTCATTCTCTATAACCAATACTTTAGCATAAATAGAACATTCAAGTGTATATGATAATTATTCTATTATAATGATCAAAGGGAAGAGGCTGCTAAAAGCCATCCTGGTGCCGAGTCCCTGCCTAAGAACATATCATTACATGTTAAGAAAACAGACCAGTCTTGATGCCAATACAGAAATGTGCTATTTTCAGAACTGTGTATCTACCTTCTTTAATAAGGGAAGATAAAACATTTTACTTCCTTAAGAGGCAGAGAGAGATGAAACTATCCATTATCTCTAAAAGTTTTATAACGGTCACTGCAAATTATTAACTTTAGGTGGTTTTAGAAACAGGTCTGGAGGTCTCACCCAAGAGTCAGAAGGTGCAATGGCCTGGTTAGACCAGATTTAGAGCTTCCAAAAATGACAAAACTGTATCTACTGAAAGTCTCAGCAATTATGTTGGAAATAAATCACAGCCCTAAGTTCTTCATCTTGTGGGGATATTCACTTGCCTCCTCAGACGTTGATTACAGGGAAAGAGCAACAGTATACGTTTGTTAAACATCATGAAAGCCTGTTTGTCTTAGATCATGGTCCAGGCAGTTCAAAATCACCTAAAAGGCAGCACTTGGTTGTCTATGCCGTGTACCTTCTGTTGCAGACATGTGGAGAAGCAAAGCTGTGAGCTGCCCCAGGATTTCTCTGAAGCCAAAAATCTGCCCAGTTCCTCTCTGGGCAGCTGATGCAGCCCAGTTTAGTGAAGACAGCTGTCAGGCACATTTGGCCACACACCTAAATGACAGCCTCCAGCATTCTGAACTAAAAAATGACATCCCTGGGATAGTGGGAGAGAGTCTGAAACAATAGGAACCTTGGTAAGGGCTTGGAAAAGCAAAACAGTTTTTCTAGAGTTTTTTGAAGGCTGGTAGCTAAGCCAACATCAGAGACGATCCTATGAACAGAAGAGCTTCGGTGCTTGCATTTTGAAAGACCAAGCTCCTGAAAGCTTAATAGGAAAATGGAGATGATTCCTCTAAAGGGCCTAGAAAATATTTAAATTTGGTATGTCTGGAAAACTGATCACCACTAATCAAACCCAGCAGCTCATCAATAGCCCCTGTACTCATGATCCTCACACTTAAATGAACACGAATGACATGAACTTCTAGCCATTTTCCAGTGTAATCATTACAGTTAGAATCACCTGCATCAAGGTGTTAGATGATGGCTGTATTAGTCAAGGTAGGTTGGTCTATGCTGAAGTAACAAATAAATATCATACTTCAGTGGCTTAACGTAGCAGAGGTTCATTTCTCACTAAAGGCACAGCCTGAAATGCACTGGATTATTCTCCTCTAACTATAATTTACAGGCCAAGGCAGCTTCCACCTCGTGGTTCTACCAACTTGTGGCTTCTTGTTCATGTGGAGAATCAGCCAGCCACAGATGGTAAGGTAGAGAGCACAAGGAGGGCACAATGGATACTGAACTGCTCTCAGTCTGGACGTGATATCTGTGTGGCCAGAACAACTCACATGGCCATCCTAATTGCAAGGGAGTTTGGGATCTATCGAGGACCACAAGTACTCAGTGAGCACTGATTGTCTCTACTAGGGATGCAAAGTGAACTGAACGTGGGGGCTTAACTATCAGCTATGCTGCAAAACAATTTTTTTAAAGGCTCTAAGAGAAAAAAAATAAACTCATGATCATCACAACAAAGGCAAGGCAAGACAAGGCAGAGCAGGGCAGGGTAGGGTAGGGCAGGGCAGGGCAGGGCAGGGTAGGGCAGGGCCTGTCGGTAATTTCTGTGCTAAGACACAGGAAGTCTGAAGAAAGGGCCAACAGACAAGGTGAATGTGACTGAAACACACACACTACAGAAAAAGGTTAGTCCATTTCTGATAGGAAGCTTTAGAGGACTGTGTCCTGAAAAGAACTCAGAATAAGGCGACAGTAAAAGAAAGAAACAGAAGATAGGAAACCAGTTACTGTCAGATAGAAACATCAGAAGGAAGAGCTTTGGAATTAGAGGCACAGAAGAGAGAGAGAGAAGAGTTCACCTCCTTGACTGAGGCAATAAGGGTTAAAAAAACATATTGAGAACTCTGAAAATTGATCATTGCTTAATCACCAATTCATAAGCATTCTGGAGACAGTGAAACAGGAGATATGCTGGAAGATACTGAAACAGGAGATATGGAGGAAATCATACAAAACAATGCCACAACTATTCTAAAGTTAAACTAGGAAGAAATATTTAATGTTTTTTAAGACAGAGTTTTACTCTTGTCACCCAGGCTGGAGTGCAATGGTGTGATGCTGGCTCACTGCAACCTCTGCCTTTCAGGTTCAAGTGGTACTCCTGCCTCAGCCTCCTGAGTACCTGGGATTTAGAGATGCCTGCTACCACGCCCACCTAATTTTTGTATTTTTAGTAAAGACGGAGTTTCATCATGTTAGCCAGGCTGGTCTTGAACTCCTGATCTCATGTGTTTCACCTGCCTCGGCCTCTCAAAGCATTGGGATTACAGGTGTGAGCTACCACACCTGGCCAAAAAATGTAATTTTAAAAGACTTTCAGAACATGTATAAAATGTTCATAAGATGGTGTCAGAGAAGTAGTGTTTAAATTCTTGAATTAAAATAACGGATAATATATGTTTAGAAGTATAAAAAGGAAGGATATGTGATATTAGGGACAATTTTTCAAATCTGAAAATTGTTCCAAATCTGTAAACAGTCTCTCTTGGTGGGTGGTGGGGAAGAAGGAATGTAAACCAATCCTCATATAGAACCAAATTTTAGAAATGATTGCAAATTCCCAAGAGAAATCTTCATTTAAAACTTTGTTCTTAATTAAAGAGAAAAGAAAAATTTTTTCAACGCTCAAGAAAAAGCACATAAAGTATGCAGATTGAGTATTTCATGTAATAAATAGAAAAATCTTCCTAAAAGAAATTAAGAATATGAAATTTAGTGTCTACAAATGCAAGATCCTGTCTTTGGATTTAAAATTCAACTGCAAAAAAAAAAAAATTCAACTGCACAGGTGCAAGGGAGATGTGACTTAGCAACTGAAAAGGTAGACCAGAGGGTAAATGAAAATTAGAGGTTTTAAAGAATGAAAGATGTGATTTTCCCCTACTCTGAGCTTGATCAGACTATACCTGGAATATCAGGTTTCAATCTAGGAATGATACTTAAAGTAGCTATAGATGTACAGAATGACCAAATCATGGTGGCCTTGAACTTTCACCAAATGAAGAAGTGATGAAAGGGGAAAGAATGACTGAAATGGAGATCTCTAAAGGAGAGAAAATGGCTGTATTCAAGAACTGAGAGTGGTAGATTTGGGTTCCTCATAAGGGTGCACTTTCAGTAGCTGTGAATGTGCTGCCCCCTGGGATGGTAAAAGCTCCATCTCTGGAGCAGATGCTGAAAGATATTTTCAGAATAATGGAGGGGGAACTTAACACAGGGAAGGTTACTAGACTACATGGTTTCAAAGTTTCTTCCAACTGTGAGATTTTCTAACTCTAGGATTGGGATTAAATTAATTTACTGAGTATACGTCTCTGCAGAATCTCCCTAAAGGAATTGTCTTGACAGAAGAGTTTATTGCACAAAATTAAAATCAAGAAAATGCCAGACACAGTGGCTCAAACCTATAATCCCAGCACTTTGGGATTCCAAGACAGGTGGATTACTCGAGGCCAGGAGTTTGAGACCAGTCTGGGCCAACATGGTGAAACCCATTTCTACTAAATATACAAAAATTCCCCAGGTGTGGTGGCAGGTGCCTGTAATCCCAGCTACACTGGAGGCTGAGGAAGGAGAATCACTGGAAGGCGATTGTTGAACCTGGAAGGCGGATGTTGCAGTGAGTTGATATCATGCCATTGCATTCCAACCTATGCAACAGAGCAAGACTCTGTTTAAAACAAACAAACAAAACACAGTGGTAACCCAACCCCGCAGGCCCCTCCCTGTGATTGGCAACTGTGCTTCCATTTCATTTCCCAGGATTCTGTTGTCAACAAGAATACCTCAGTGAAATCTTTCTAATGGTCTTGGGCCTAATTATCAGAAAATAACACAGCAATGGCTTCAGGTCTACAGAGACAAAGGGAAGCAATGAATAGATCCTACATATGGGATTCAGTTTTCTTGTGAAAACACATTCTGAGTTTGACATTGAATGTTTCCATAAAGTTTATATTAAAGGAAACGATGACTCTAAGGCTGTGTGGACCCAATGAAAGTGTTTCCAAGAACAGAATCAAGGAAACATTATAGGTAAGTATTCCATTTACAAAACCCAAATCTGAACAGGTAAACTTACAGTACAATAAATTTGAAAATATTAAAAAGTTGTCATCATTCCTTTAAGAAAAATATTAACCACGTGTTCCTATTTCATCAACATTAAGGTTTCTTTACATCAAATACAAGGAACCTCCAACTTGCAGACCAAATTCTCTCTTGCATTTTATGTCATGTCCTAAGTAGAGTTCTCCATCATGGCCACCTTTGGAATTTCGATACAACTTGATTGCCATGTTCTAGAATTTTACAAGAGGAGTTATAGCATTATGAAAATGATCTTCTCTGTAAAATGAAAGAAAATATTTACCATTTTTCAAAGAAAAAAATTTGAAATGCACTATATTTATGTAAAGATTTTAAGATTTTCTGTGAATGGCTTTAGATAAAAATGAATGCTAGCTAGACCCCTCTAGAATTTCATATGCACATCTTATTTAGCTACATATCAATATATATATTGAACTTCAGAGAGATCAGGTTCCCCTCCTCAGTCTTCCTAGCTTTGACTACTAAGGACATGGCTAACTATATATATATATACACATGGAGAGAGAGAGAGAGAGAGAGAGAGAGCTCATCACTTTAAGTTTAGACTGTATCTACTGTTGGGGGTTATAACGTCCTCCAAGGGCTGGCTGCTTGCAGCCCTGAGGTAGGCAAGTACCTGTGCGGATAACCTTACGGGAGGTCCCAGCTGAGGGTTAGCCAGATGCGACTTTCCTCAGAAAGTGCCTGCAGAGCAATTTCAGAGCGTGTCTCTTCAATCACATTGGCCCACGGGCTAACAACTAGATAAATGTTATGGACCAGCCCAGGAGAAGGCACTAACATCCCTGTATAAGTAGGAAGCTTGGCCTCCTCTCTTATGCTCCTGACCCAACTCCAAGCACTGAGGAGAAAGGAAGGGTGGTGGAAATGGAGAATGGTTTGATTTATGCATGAGAAAGAAGTTCTCAAACAATCAGGGCTGAGCCTCATAGAACTTATTGGAGACTGCTTTGTTAACACAAAGGGTCTGAGAAATTAGGAAGTCAGACTGAGGCCATAAGAAATCTTGCTCCCAGGCAGAAACATTGAAGAGGGCACAGCTGGTCGCAGTTGCTGAGAAAAACAAAAATGCTTCCTGTTTATGATCCCAGTGACTTGAGACTCTTCACAAAACGTGTCATATATAATATATAGTCAGAAACTTTCCTAAACGAGTATAAGTTTTGTCTCTCCTGCTGTTTCTCAATCTAACTCTATTTGCATCTAACTACATCTCTATAAAATAGCTAAAAATGACTCATATTTGTACGGTGCCTTCAATTCCACATGCTTCTTTTAATTTTTTTTTTTAATCTCACAATAGCTATTTTGGCAGTTAAAAGCACACAGCTAGAAAATGGTAGACTCAGGACTCAAAACCAACTGTCAAGTGTCACAAAACTCAAAGTCGGGATTTCTGTTTTCATCTCTTGCTGGTTTCTGCTCCGGGCTGTCTGGTCTGTGCCTCTGTGGGAGCAGATGCTTTTGAGGTTGGTCACTTGCCATGGATCTTCCACCCATCTCTGCCCTTTTCACGTTCACAGCATCTCTGTTTCCACCTTGTATTTTTCTCCCTCATCATTGCTCCTTCTCCACCCACATACACCCCACCTACCTCCCACTTCGTTCATTCTCATCAGAAAGAAAACAGCCACTGAATTCAAATGCCATAATCAGTGGTGGCCCCTGCAGGAAATAAATCAAGCATTGGAGTACTCAGCACTCAACAGCGGAATGCTTTTCCTTCTGGAGGGAATACTTCACGGCTGTTGAAGAATCGAGGCTTCTGGTAGGTTGTCTCTCCCGCTTCCGTGAGAAGGAGAGGCTTGTCAAATCAAAGCTGGTATTTGTTCTTTAGTGTCTGATTTAGGAGATTATACATCAGAGGGAAGCACTTGTAAAAGGATTATAGCATTATAGAAAAATAATTGGAATGTTTCATCTCTCTGCATATCATAGCTTGTTAAAGTTGCTCTAAGGAGTAGCCAGATTAATTAGAAAGAGGCAGTCTGTTTATTTCTCTAGCTCAGCACTCTGAAGGTCAGAGATACCCCTGTTTATATAAGTAAATGTTAACTCCAGAGATAAACCAGAAGAGTGACTTGAAGGAATTAGCCTGACATTTTTAGCAGCTCGCCACCCCTTATCATCCCCCAAAAAAGGATCTATTCAGGATATGTAGAGAAGTTGGGTTATAATGTTGTTCTCAGTATTCACAACGCTGTATGTAACATAACATACTTCCCATGTTAAGGGAAAGAACATTTGCTGAGTATATGCTCTGAGCCAAGCACAGAACTGGAAGCTTTATAAGTGTAACATCATTAATTCTCCTCACAACCCCATGAAGTTATCTTCATTTTCAGGGAATGAGCTGATGCGTGGAATTTGGACCCAGGTCAGTGAGATCTTGGCTTGCACCTTTTTTTCAGTTCTACCTGATACCACTTCTAGCCTAAGCATCTTTATCCATGACAAGGGCAGACATTGTGCCACATTCTCACTGCACTGATTTTGAAAGAGAAACCCAGCAGACCCACATCAGAGGTCCACAAATAAAAACCAAAGTTTTTGTCCTAGACATTGAAATGTCAGCATGTGTTTATTACTTGAGCACAGTTTAGCCTATCGCAGCTCATACAGTGATAAGTATGTCATCCTTAGGTGACCAAGAAACAGCACTGCCAGAGGAAGAACCGTGACAGAGGAACAGGGACTTCCAGAACAAACCTACCCAGCAAGCTTATTGATCCTAGAGAAATAAGGCAGTAGAATGCATTGTTGACAAAATAGGCCTTATATGTTGAGGTAATTAAAATGTAATAGGATGTCCCTAGACCACTTCTTTTGAACAAGGTCTCAAACCTTTTTACTACCTTAGGCAGCCAAAGGGAAGATTATGGATGTCTCCTTAATTCCCTAATTTACAAGTATATTAGTCAATGTTCTCCAGAGAAACAGAACCAATCAGAGAGAGAGAGAGAGAGAGAGAGGGAGGGAGAGAGGGAGAGAGAGAGAGAGAAAGAGAGAGAAGGAGAGAGAGAGAAAGAGAGAGAGAGAGATTGATTTATTCTGAAGGACTGGCTCATGTGATTATGGAATCCAAGAAAACCAAAGGTTGTAAGCAGGGGAGGGGCACGTGTAATTTCAAGTCTGAAGGCTTCAGAAACAGAAGCATTGGTGTTCTAGGGCAGGAGATAAATGCCCCAGTTCAAACAACAAGAGAAGATTCACCTCTCCTCTGCCTTTTTGTTCTATTTGGGCCCTCAGTGGGTTGGATGACCCTGCCCACGTTGGTGAGGGTGGTGTTCTTTACCCAGTTTACTGATTCAAATGAGAATCTCTTTCAGAAGAGGAAGAGATGTGTGTGCTTATCTCAGGCTTGTAACAGACATCCATTCAGAGTACAGGTATTGATTGACTTACGACCTATGCAACTTACGACCATTCAACTTTACAACCACGATCGCTAGCCACGACTGCTCCAGTTATACTGGTAATGCAGTGTTTTACTTAAACCTGACGAATGTAAAAATAAGAAACAAAATGGTGTAGAGATGATACAAATGGCATAAAATGAACAAAGAAAATTATGATATATAATAATGAAAGAAAATTATGATAAAATATGACTTAAAGATTTTTATAACATTTCACAGTACTGTACATATAGCCTACTCAACCAAATCATGTTACGACCGGTCTGTCGGAACCAATCGTGGTCGTAAGTCGAGCACTAGCTGTAGTGAACTCTATAGATTAGCTGTCTATACTACCCAAATAAATGAGGTGATGTATTGATATACATCCTAAAAATCACTCCACAACACCTACAGAAAAAGAAGGTGGTCCTTTTTCTTCTGAGTGTGTCTGAGACCCTCGCAGACCACTTAGATATAATATTTAACCATCTATTGGGGTATCTCTAAGTCCAGTCAAGCTGACATATGAAATTAACCATCACAAGACATATAAATCAACCCCTTCCTTCCTTTCTGCGCAAAAAGTAAGTGTGTGACAGGCCCAAATGTAGGCCACAAGTATGAGGGATCATCTTCTTTTTCTGCAGGTATTGTGGAGTGATTTTCAGCATATATATTTCAATTATATCATTTATTTGAGCAGTATAGACAGTTAATCCAGAGTTTACAACTCCCAATGGATGTCTGTTATAAGATAGCATTTTGGTAATCTAATATATTCTAATATGCAATTAGTTAAAGTCTCCACTTTAGGATGAGCTGTTGAGTCACTCCTACATTATTTAAATACAAGTAGCCACAGTAAAAATAAAGGTTGGAAAAATTCTGAAGTTAGGAAAGATTATAATCAGGGCCCCACTTTCTATTTAGACATCTTTTCTTGCACTTTTCCCCTTTACTCATTCCCTAAATACCCAAAAACCTCACATGCCTTTCTCTTTCCCAGAATCTCCACATATGCCCCCTCTGATAACACATTAGCCTCCTGAAACTGACTAGACCTGTGTTTCATTCCCTAGGATCAGCCACAGGTGACAGTGCTTTATCAAGTAACCCATGCCCATGTCTCCTAGATGTTCATGAGTTTATATATTCCCATTCCTCATCAGGGTATTTACTTGTACATGACCTCCCAGTAAACCTAATTATTTTTTTGACAAGGGCTTTGCAAAATGTATCTAAATCCACAAGGATGAGAAGTGTGGGCATTTCCAGCACTATGATAGGCCAACAGGGAGATGATTTTTCAACAAGACCTTGTTACCCTCCAGATCACACTATACGGGCAGCTGCTCTGATGCCCACACCTGTGACCTCATCACTCTTCAGAGGGAATATTGACATTCTTCTCTACATGGTCCATTCTCTACGACAGGCACAGAGCCACTTTCTTGGCCTACATCAGACTCTAGAAACCTCACCTCTACAATAAAAAGGAAAGAAAGCCCAAGCTCCTCCCTCCCCTAGTCCCCACAGGCTAATAACTCCGGTGGGATCCTCTAGCTCCCCATCCCCACAAAGCTCTGGAATGCATCTCGTGTGGGCTCAAACACATGCCTCAAAATACACTAGTTGTTTAAATATTAAACTTGCTTCACCTTTGTGGTAGACAAGTAATGTATGTGGGAGTTCATCCTGCACTAAAAACTAATAGAATAAAGACAACTGGAAGAATCTAGACAGCCTAAAGGCAGGATTAGGAAACTAGATGACTAAGCAGGAAACAGGACCCCTGACAAGCAGGCTAATGACTTGACAAATTTGCCTCAGGCCAGCCCTTCCCCAACACAGGGAACATGTCTTCTTCTATTATTGTCAAACATTCAAATCACACTTTAAGATGCCACTCAAAAATCACCTTGACTTCATTACTTCATTCATTTATTCATTCAGTTCTTCACAAGGTGAAAGAGCAATGGAAAAATGCATCACATTAAGATTTCTTGATGGAGCCTGGACTGTATCAACATAGTATCAAGCTAAGGAGCCATTCAGGGCTCTCTGATAACAACTGACGTGGAAGGCATAGCTTGCCCTTCAACCTTTTTTTTTTTTTTTTTTTGAAAGAGAGAGTTATTCTGTCGCCCTGACTGGAGTGCAGTGGCACGATCTTGGCTCACTGCAACCTCCACCTGCCTTTCAGGTTCAAGCAATTCTCCTGCCTCAGCCTCCTGAGTAGCTGGGATTACAGAAGTGTGCCACCATTCCCGGCTAACTTTTGTATTTTTAGTAGAGACAGGGTTTCGCCACATTGGCCAGGCTGGTCTTGAACTGTTGATCTCAGGTGATCCACCTGCCTCAGCCTCCCAAAATGCTGGGATTACAGGCGTGAGCCACCATGCCTGGCCAGGCTTCCATCTTAAGTCTTTACCTCCATACACACATACACACACCCTAATATAAATAACTCCCTCCCCTCCAACATCAAATGGAGATGCTCAGGACTCAATCGGGAGAGCCCCAGAGAACACCAATGTGAAGAATGAGAAAAGAACTTGACCAGGTACACTTATAGGAGCAAGAAGTACCAAAGTAAGTACTGCAGGCAGTGTGGACCTTCAGAACACAGTGGCCATACTTGCAAATGACAAAATTCCATCTTGTGAACACTCAGAGTAGCAGCTCCTCCACTCTTGGGAACAGGATGTAGGGTAGAGGCAATGGAAATGGAGATACATAGAGGGGCGTATATGTAGGGAAGAAAGAATAAAAAATCCACCTCCACAATACAAAGAACAATTTGAAACGGGCTTTCAAGATAATCAAAATCAAAATGCAGAGACCAGAAGCAGAAAAGGATGAGAAATATGCAATGGAAAATTAATAGTGTAGATAAAAAACTCTTAAGAGTTTAAGAAAAGAAGAAATCAGAAAAACTGGATGGAATTATATAGAAAAACTGCACAAGAGAATAAGATCTTTTGCAGAAATGGCTCAGAAGTAACTCTATAAACTGTAGGCCGGACCAGGAAAAAAAGAAAGTCGTCTTACCAACCTGTGCCATTACGACCTTTCCTCATCTGCTCCACAGAACTAGCCTGAGTTGTCATGTGCTGGCCAGGAATAGAATCAGCATGGATCTATTTGCCTGTCTCAGGGATCAGCTGCTCTCATGGTCAGTCTGCTCAGGGAGAGTGGATCCAAAATGAAATGCCTTTTATCACTGCTTCTCAGACCTTGATTAAATAATTTTCAACTCTCAGATGCAGAGTGTAAGAACCTCAGCTTTCTCCAAACCAGGGGAGCACTTGGCTTTTGTTTCTTCTTCAACCAGACATGTAAAGATGGAAAGTTAATAAAAGATTATATTTTGCAGTTTGTTGATAAAAGATCTAAAGGTGAATCCCCAGACTTTCCATCACGGCAGAGCCTTAGACATGTCTGTCAAGCTAGCAAATCTCCTTGGAGAACTCTTTAAGACCATGTGCTCCTGAAGCTGGGCCTTATGGAATTATGTCTGGCATCTAATTTATTCTCTTTGTGAACCAAAACATAGACCCACTGCATATCACATTGTATCATCATTCTCAGTCATCATACTAAGCACCAGTGCCAGAAAATGATACGTGGATTAGAGAATCTCTGAGGCCAGAGCTAGAAGGTTGAGAAAGGAAAGTAAAATCTCGAGACCCCAAACTCACTGTACCAAAGGGAAAAGTTAAGCTCGGAAATTGAGTCACGCAAAAAAGAACAAATGCCTTTCCTTTTGTTCCTAAATAGATGGCTGTAAAATAAAGGCCACTTATCTCCCCAGGTAGCTTCTCTCACCCTGCCAATGTAAACTAATGGCTTATCTTCACAGGTACAGGACAAAGACAAGACTAGAAATCATCCCTCCTCCCACCTCAAAATAAAGTAGACTCTGCTTACTTATCTTATGTAAAATGCAGATTTACATAAGTAAATGAGTGCAAGATGTTTGTATAATTGATTGTGCCTCTATTCTTTCCTTTCACATGTAACATGGATTTAGTGAGTGCTAATCAAAGCCTCACAAGAATGCAAAAACTTACCTCACTACACACCCTCCCTTTAATTTTCCTTCCTTCTTCCCCTCCTGCCTGCTTTTTCTCCTTTAAATATTTAAACCCCCAAAATCCTCTTAGGAAAAAAATACAGACCATAGACCCCACTGTGACCCGTGTCCCTTTTTCTTAGGTGTGTTCTCAGCTTTAGCAAAATAAACCTCTAACTTGATTGACACCTGTCTCAAACACTTTTTGCTTTACAATATCAAGGTAAGGTTTGAAAATATAACAAATCAAGTCTCTAAACATCACATCCTGAGATTTGAGAAGCAGATAAAGTGACAACCAGAATAAGAACCACAGCCAGCCCTGAAATAGAAAGGTAGCAGAAGGGTGGTGAACAGCAATAAGGCAAGAAGATCTTCCAGTGCTTTCTCATTTCCCTTCCTTGTAGGAAGAGAAAGCTGGTAGTTGGGCTCGGTTACCACAGCCTACCTGAGAGGTAGCATGTATTCTACACTGATTGGTGCAGATTTCCCTCTTGCAACTAAGTCTGGCTGCTGTGCTATCACTTTCCGTATTGCTGACCTAGAGATCTCTCTGGAACTCTCTATGAAGAAAATAGAAAATCTTTCTAGGACTTTTGTCGAGACTGAAAGGATGCTGGACAAGTCCATCCAAAAACTTGTTTTTGGATCAAGTTTTACAACAGTATAGAGGGCTCAAGAGAAGGAAGCTCAATGGAAGGTGAGCCAGTATATGGGGATCGAATATTAAACTGATCTCCTGCCTAGCTGAAAACCTGAAAGTTGCTCACAGATCCTCTAGGGGCCACATTGAATCTGTCCTCTGTGAGACCAGAAACAGAGAATGTCAAGATGATGAAGACTTAAAGCCTCAACATTTCTCAAAGTGTGGAAACCTCAGAATCAACCAAGGGCACTGTTAAAAATGCAGATAGTCTGGGCCCTACACTAAATCTACTCAATCAGAATAATTGGATTATGAATCTGTATCTTAAGAATTCTCCTACCCCCACTTTTAACCTCACTCCACTGACCTAGGAAACTCCACTCTTCTCTGTCCTTCTAGTATTAGTCACTTTAAAGGGAGAAGGGAGCTAAATCCCACAGTCTACTGAACATCACTGGGGAGAATACAAATTATCACTCATTTTATCCCTCTGGGAAGAATAGAAAACACAAGAGACCAACAAACCTGCAAGAGGATATGAGCCAATTAAAGCCCCTAAACTAAGAAGGGTAGCATCATCAGGAGCTGAGCTATTTGAAGCTCCCAGGGTATGCTGGTACTCAGTAGGTGCTTAATAAATATGGAGAGGGAAGAAGAAAGAAAAAGAAGGATAAAGAGGAGAGACAGAGAGAGAAAGAAAAAGAAAGCAAGCAAGAAAGAGAAAGAAAGAAAGAAAGAGAAAAAAAGAAAGAAGAAAGAAAGAGATAGAGAAGAAAGGAAGGAAGGAAGAAAGGAAGGAAAGAAAGAGGAGGGACAGAGCGACAGAGAAAATGAATGAATAGTGAGAACGTGTAGGGGGCGTTTGGGGAGAGCAGATAACAGGAAGGAGATGGCATCTGTGGTGTTTTACAAATTGTTCACACTATCTGTCTACGGGGCCTCTGGGTCTTCTGGTCTGCCATAAATCTGGAGGGCCCAGGTCCTGGCACCATCCCCACTGCTGTTGGCACTCCCATTTCCAGATAAGTGTGTTAATTCTCATCCTCCTGCGTTCTGCCCAGGCCTTACTCTCAGCTCTAACCCACTTATAGTCAACCCCTTTCACTTTCATTTGGGAAAATGGGAATTCTCATTCATCATCCTGATTCTTTTTGATGAAGGTTTCCTGGCCTTACTGGTAAGAAATCCTCAGCACATGTTAACTGCTATTCTCTCTGATTCTCCAGTCTGACAGCTTCTTAAAGAAGAAAGCATTTTTCTAGTTTACATAAAAGGTACTTCTAAGGTCAGAGCAGCAGAGGCGTACACACAGAGTAGAAGGTGTGGATCAATCCACAGCACTAGAGCTCAGCTACCCTCACTGTTTCATCAGCTCTTTAGTTCCTGTGCAAACCTGAGCTCCTTTCTCTGCTCTGGGTGTGTTTAGGAGGTTTGGGGAGAGCAGATAACAGGGAGAAGATGGCATCTGTGGTGTTTTACAGATTATTCACACTCTCTGTCTATGGGGCCTCTGGGTCTTCTGGTCTGCATAAATCTGGGGGGCCCAGGTCCCGGTACCATCCCCACTGCCATTGGCACTCTTATTTCCAGATTTTTCATCCAACTATTAAATGTTCTATGCACCCTTTCTGAAGGAATGCTCTATGCTGGGCACTGAGTGTAGATCACAGGCAACAGAATGCATGTGTGTTTATTTTTGAATTTCAAATTATATGTAGCAGATTTGGTAAAAATAAAAGAAAAATGCAAAGAATGTAATTAATCTATAATCCTCAATAATCACTGTTAAGTGGATCTATGTGCTTCCATTGTTGAATTTGTATATATGTACAGAACTATTATACATATATATTTTTAAAGACGGGGTTTCACCATGCTGGTCAGGCTGGTCTTGAACTCCTGACCTCAGGTGATCCACCTGCCTTGGCCTCCAAAGTGCTTGGATTATAGGCGTGAGCCACCACGCCCGGCACTATTACATTTTTTTCAAAATTAAAATCATGTTATATGGTCTGTTTATGGCATCCATAAATGGATAATATTTTCCAATGGTCATTACAGTCTTTCCTAACGTAATTGTTTAGGCTACCTAATGTTCTATCATATAATTTATTTAGGCAACCCTCTTTTTGGAGATTGGAGTAATTTCCAATTATTCACTATTATTTTTTAAGCCACTGGGATAAACATATATTAGTAAGTATATATACACAATTTTGATCATTCCTTAGAATAAATTCCTAGAACAGGAATTGCTGAGTGAGCATAAGCATGCTTAAGGCTTATGATGACTATCTTTAAATCAGTCTCCATAGGTCATCAGCATTTAAATTCCCATTAATACTAAGAGAGCATTTCCATTTTTCTTACCCTTATAACTACCAAATAGTACATTCCTCCCCCCCCTTTTTTTTTTGTTTTACAAATTTCATAAGCAAACAACAAATTTTGGTATGCGTTCTGTCATCTCCTGCCAATTGTCTATCCATTTTCTTTGTTCATTTCCCTACTCTGTGTGTGTGTTTACCATTTGTATATTGATCAATGCCATGTTCTGAGTGTTTTTGACCAACCCCCCCAAATTCGTATGTTGAAATTATAACCCCTAAGCTGTTGGTGTTAAGAGGTGCAGCCTTTTGGGAGGTTACTAAGTCATGAGAGTGGACCCTTGTGAAGAGAATTAACGATCTTATACAAAGAGACCCCAGGCTGGGCACGGTGGCTCATGCCTGTAATCCCAGCACTTAGGGAGGTCAAGGAAGATGGATCATGAGGTCAAGAGATCAATACCATCCTGGCCAACATGGTGAAACCCCGTCTCTACTAAAAACACACACAAAAAAATTACCTGGGCGTGGTGGTGTGCACCTGTAGTCCCAGCTACTTGGGAGGCTGAGGCAGGAGAATTGCTTGAACACGGGAGGCGGAGGTCACAGTGAGC
>NW_016107854.1:479857-512704 GCF_001604975.1 Cebus imitator
AAAAAAAAAAAAAAAAAAAAAGAGACCCCAGACTGCTAGCTAGTTCTTTCCGCCACGTGAGGATACAGCTAAAAGGTACCACCTATGAAGCAGAGAGCAGCCCTCACCTGACATGACTCTGTCAGCACTTAGATCTTGAAATTTCCAGGCTCCAGAATGGTAAGAAATAAATTTCTGTTGTTTATAAGCTACCCAGTCTATGTTATGTTCTTGTACCAGTCTGAATGGGCTAAGACAATATGTTAAGACTTTTTATATAGCAAGGACTAGATTATAAGTGGCAAATGTTTTTCCACTTTTAAAATTTAACTTATATACAAATTTTATATTAAAAAATAAGCATGGTAGTCTATTGATTTTTGTGTAACTGTTTATGTCTGTATGTCAAAAGAAAGAATTTTCCATTTAACTCTTTAATCCATAGTTAATGTATTTTAGTATATTGTGTGTTATAAAGATTAGTAAACTTTCCCAAATAGGTAACTAATTGTTATAGCACCCAAAATTAATGGCTTTCTTCTTTAATCATTAATTTTAAATCTTTACTTAACCACATACTGTATTTTTATATTTTCAAGTATCTGTTTCAGAGTTTTGCTTTGTTTTGTTTTCTGCTCAATTAATTTATCTGTATTTTTGCTTCAATATAAAGTGGTATGTATTTTAGCTTTAAAATATACTTTACTATCTAGTAAGATAGTATTTCTCTTTTTCAAACTTCTCTAATTGGCTGTTTTTATTCTGAGATAATTTTTTGACCTTGTATAATAGAATAATATGTGCTCACAGAATCTAAAATTTTAAGATATAATGAAAATGACATTTTTTCTCAACCTTCCATAATATCCCTTTCTTCTTAATTTCACCTCTTTAAAAAACTTTTTTTTAACTTTTATTTTAGGTTCAGGAGTACCTGTGCAGGTTTGTTATATAGCTAAATTTAATGTCACAGATTATTTTGTCGCCCAGGAAATAAACATAGTACCTGATAGGCATTTTGACCCTCTCCCTCCTCCCACCCTCTACCCTCAGAGAAACTTGGTATCTGTTGGTCCCTTCTTTGTGCCCATGTGTTCTCATTGTTTAGCTCCCACTATGAGTGAGGACACATGGTAGCTGCTTTTCTGTTCCTGCATTAATCCCTTATGATAATGGCCTCTAGCTCCATCCAAACAGTTGCAAAGGACATTATCTGATTCTTTTTTATGGCTGTGTAGTATTCTATGGTGTATATGTTACACATTTTCTTTATCCAGTCTACTATCGATGGCCACACATGTTGACTCCATGTCTTTGCCATTGTGAATAGTGCTACGGTGAACATAGGCATGTCTTCATGGTAGAATGATGTATATTCCTTTGGCTATATACCCAATAATGGGATTATTGGGTTCACTAATGATTCTGTTTTACATTATTTGAGAAATTGCCACACTACTTTTCACAGTGGCTAAACTAATTTATATTACCACCAGCAGTGTTATTTTCTGCATGACTTCACCAACAACTGTTATGTTTGACTTTTTAATGATAGCCATCCTGACTGGTATGAGATGGCATCTTTTTGGGGGTTTTTTGTGTTTTTGTTGTTGTTGTTTTCTTGAGACAGAGTCTCACTTTGTCGCCCAGGCTGGAGTGCGGTGGCACAATATTGGCTCGCTGCAACCTCTGCCTCCCAGGTTCAAGAAATTCTCCTGTCTCAGCCTCCTGAGTAGCTGGGACTACAGGTGACTGCCACCATGCCTAGCTACTCTTTGCATTTTTAGTAGAGACAAGGTTTCACCACATTGGTCAGGCTAGTCTCAAACTCCTGACCTCAGGTGATCTGCCTGCCTCAACCTCCCAAAGTGCTGGGAATACAGGCATGAGCCACCATGCCTGGCCGAGGTGGTAATTCATTGTAGTTTTGATTTGCATTTCACTAATAATTAGTGATGTTAAGCATTTTTCAATATGCTTATTGCTCTTATGTATGTCTTATGTTGAAAAGTGTCTACTCACGTCCTTTGCCCACTTTTTAATGAGGTTGTTTTTCTCTTGTTAATTTCTTTATAGATTCTGGATGCACCTTTGTTAGATGCATAGTTTGCAAATATTTTCTTCTATTCTGTAGGTTGTCTGTTTATTGACGGCTTCTTTTGCTATGCAGAAGTTCTTTTGTTTAATTAGGTCCCATTTGTCAATTTTTGTTTTTCTTGCAATTGCTTTTGGCGTCATCGTCATGAAGTCTTTGCCAGATCCTGTGTCCAGAGTCGTATTTCCTAGGTTATCTTACAGGGTTTTTAGAGTTTTTGATTTTACATTTAATTATTTAATCCATCTTGAATTGATTTTTGTATATGGTATAAGGAAGGGGTTAGTTTCAATATTTTCCATATGTCTAGTCAGTTACCCCAGCACTACTTACTGAATAGGGACTCCTTTTCCTATTACTTGTTGTTGTCAACTTTGTTGAAGATCAGATGGTTGTAGAGCTGTGTCATTATTTCTGGGCTCTATATCCTGTTCCACTGGTCTGCCTTTGTACCAGTACCGTGCTGTTTGGGTTACTATAGCCCTGTAGTATAGTTTGAAGTTGGGTAGTGTGATGCCTCCAGCTTTGTTTCTTTTGCTTAGGATTACTTTGGCTTCAGGCTCTTTTTTGGTTCCATATGAATTTTAAGACAGTTTTTTCTACTTCTGTGAAGAATGTTGTCAATAGTTTGATAGAAATAGCATTGAATCTGTAAATTGCTTTGAACAATATGGCCATTTCAATAATATTGATTCTTCCTATCCATCAGCATGGATTTTTCCATTTGTTTGTGTGTATCTCTGATTTCTTTGAGCAGTGTTTTATATTGATAATTCTCATTGTAGAGGTCTTTCACCTCCCTGGTTAGCTATATTCCTAGGTTGATTTCCTTTTTTTTCCCTATTTTGAATGGGATTGAATTATTTATTTGGCTGTCAGCTGGGATGTAGTTGGTGTATAGAAATGCTACCAATTATTTATGTTGATTTTGTATTCTGAAATTTTGCTGAAGTTGTTTATCAGATCAAGGAGATTCAGGGCAGAGACCATGGGGTTTTCTGGGTACAGAATTATATCATCTGCAAACAGGGGTAGTTTGACTTCCTCTCTTCCTATTTGGATGCCTTTTATTTCTTCCTTTTTCCTGGTTGCTCTGGTTAGGAATTCCAGTACAGTGTTGAATAGAAGTGGTGAGAAAAGCCATCCTTGTCTCGTGGTTTTCAAGGAAAATGCCTCCAGCTTTTACCCATTCAGTATAATGTTGGCTATATGTTTTTCACAGATGACTTTTATTATTTCGAAGTATCTAACAAACGAATTTTTACCATTAACAGTTTCTAAAAATCTTTTTGGAATTTAATTGGAATCACATTAAACCCATAATGATTTGGGAACCCATAATGTCTTTACAAAATGGAGGTTCTCATTCATAAACTGTTTTCATTTTAATATTTTGCTCACTCTGGGGGGTGGTACATGTGATTTTTCTGATACATATATACAATATGTAATGATCAAATTGGGGAAATTGGGATATCAATCACCTCAAACATTTGTCTTTTCTTTATGTTGGGAACATTCCAAATCTTCTCTTCTAGCTATTTTGACCATACAATACATTATTGTTACCTTTAGTCACCCTACCATATTGCTGAGCAGTTGATCCTGTTCCTTCTAACTGTATTTTTCTATCCATTAAACACCCTCTCCCCATCCTGTTTGCAGTCTCTGGTTTTTCTTTATTTAGTCAAGTTATTTTAATAGTCTTTTTAAAATAGCTTCTATGGCATTTGTAGTTTTCTTTATCTTGGCTTTGCACTAAATTTCGGATTAAGGTAAATCACAGGTATTTTACATTTGTATTGCTTATATGGATAATAGTTTTCCATTATATCTTTGAGGCCATAATAGTGGTATAGACAAAAGTTATGAAATTTCCTGCATTTATTAGAGTTTTTTACATTTTTATTATTCCATATTTGTTTTTATAGCTTCTTTGGTGTTCATCTCTTTTTGATGATTCTTTTTCTATTCTCCCCATGCTTTGTATAACAAGAACATGTTGATGCATACTTTTGTAGTTTAGTGGGTCTATGCTCTGTGGTCCCTAGGGCAGATGGTTTGGTAGAGGTGATCTAAAGAAATGTTTGCATTTTTTAATGTGAGCATATCCATCAGACAGAGACCAAAAGGAACATTCCTATTTTTTCCTCCTACCTTCAATCATTGACATCCTTCAGATTCCTCTCCAATAACTCGTTCTGCCTGGAGCTATCTCCCTCCAATCCATTTCAGCAATATTTATTCCTTTAATTCATTTTCTCCTAAAAGGCTTCTCCTACTCCACGATCAGAATTGTCCAGCGCTCTGAGGGAAGTTATTTATTCCTTTATTATGAAACCGTATGCATGTCTATCTCCACACCAAAATCCAAAACAGAAAATGATAATCCCCAATACCTAGCACTGAGTCTGGCACACAGTAGGTACTCAAAAAAGGTTTGTTAAATTGAATTTGAGTGAAATGTTCACTTATATATGTCTAAGCAAGTTAATAAGAAGGGAACCAAGAGAAACAAGAAGTAAACATATTTTCAGCCATATTGACATGTACAAAAAAAAAGTTTTCTATTTTCTTATTCCATTTTTTCAAAGCTAGTATTTGCTTAAGTCACAGCCACCTGCTGCTCTGCAGCTGTATCAGGGAATATGTTTGTGCTCTAAATTACCAACTTAGAGCTTCCCAGTGGCTTTTCTACTAACAAGCTGCCAACTCTAGAATGATGGGGTTTCTGTTTTAGCTGACAACCAAAACAAAATCTGGCTGCTCTGAACAGGCTCTTTCACTCCACCTGCTGTTTCTACAGCTAAAGTATAGAAGGACATAGGAATCACCAAAGCCCAAGGCCAGGATTCTGATAGAAATTCATGGATTTCAACACAAGGCATTGTAAAATTGCTTGCACTTTATGTGTTTATTCCTATTGAAACCACCCAGGGAAAAATATGAGAAAGTTTTAAAACTTTAAAAGCTGTCCATGGCTTTTCTTGTGCATTAACCTCTTTGATATCAGCATTAAAAGCTGGAATGTGGTAAGGCTCAGGAGTCTACCCGTCTTCTCACCTCTAAAAAGGAGGAATAAACTAGTAACACTCACCTTTGCTTCTCCAAAGCTTCCCTTGCAAAAGAGAATAACTTGTGGGAGAAATTTCAGACACTGAGACGAGAGGTGAGGGGGTATATGGGGACAAAGAGAGGGCATGGCATTAACTAAGACTTTGCCAGAGTACTGAGAAAAGTATAAATGAAACCATAATCCTCATCATATTGTGTCAACTTAATAAGTGTCTCGTCTGCTTTGAATGAACCCACTTGGTGGGGCAGGAGGTGAGAGACTAGGAGACCTCAGAAGGCCACAATATCCACACCAAACCATCTGAGCCCCACCTTCCATAGCACCAGGCACAGAGAAGACATTTTGAATGGCTGGATATTTTTAATGAATCATGTTTAAACAGGAATAGTGTTTTAATAATAATTTAAACATCCTAAAATATTAGTTTATTGAATGTTTACTATACATCAAGCACTATGATAGCACTTTAAATGCATTATCTAATTAAACTCTCACACTGAGATCACACAGTTGGTAAAGGATTTGAGAAGAATTTAGACCCAGGAAACATTACATTTATTTCCTCTTATTCATTCCCAATCCAGCAAATTTGAGAGCTATCCTTCTAGACTATCCCAAATCACAGAAAGAAAATTTTCCTAATACATAGGGAGAAATCAAAAAAAAAAGGAAATGTTATCCAGATAGGCCAAATAGATTTCTGGGATGCCTGTCTTCCAGAAAGCGTTCTCATCATAACAGGGACACTAGAAATGCTACCTCTACAGGAAGAGCACAGACCCTAGGTTCTATGGCACTTTGCAGATATCCGATCCTGTAATAAATTTCCGAGGACATTTCTCCAGATGTAATCTCCTCCCTTCCCAACAAAATGTCAAGACTACCTGCCTCACATATGGTGGCCTTCATAATAGGTATTTCAATGAGCTTTAGATTTAGATAAAGGAAACTGTATTTTAAAGTGTCCTCAATAATGCTCATTTTAAAACACTGTTAGATAGAAGCATATCTTGGGGACATGATTTCTAAGCTAACTTGATTGAGCTAAGCAATTGATTTAGTTAAGCTGACAAAGATACATGCACATATTTTGAAACAGCATTTTCCAAAATACAGTATTTAATGTATTCTCCTTCAATTCTTCGTTTACTGCTGAGCTGTCCTTTGGCTCCTGACAAATAAATCTAATGGAAGAATTGATTCTCTTCCTAAAATGCTTATTTCCAGATAATGGTATTTAAACTTAGGCGGTACCAGTATAGATTAGCAGAGGCCAGTTATTAATACCTCAACTACTCAGAACAAGTAACATTTGTTAGTCTGTAATGAGGGAGAAAGAGTAGAAGTTAGAAAGTAGATATGATAAAGCACATAAACTAATACTACTTATGACTTAGAGAAATGTGCCTAGGCCCTCAGTCTATCTATTCCTATTTTAGGGACTACTCTGGTTAAGTTTAGCCATTTAGTACTTAGGTTATCCTTGAGTTTCAGCAAGAAATTGGGAGCACTTTTTGGTAAATAAATTCTGACAACGTGAGCTCCTGTCCCTAATGATAAACAAAAGTAAATATGAAAAGCAGGCATGAGACACCCACAAGCAGAGCCGTCTGTGCCTACTGGGGGACGTGCTGTGCGTATATCAAGGGTCAGCAGGAATTATTCTACATCATTCCAAACACAGAACAAAACAAAGCAGATGGTGTTCACTGCCCCCTGCTAAAGATCAAAGGAGAATTTATACACCCTTAAAAAAAAAAACTGCTTAAAGGAGTAGGCTTAATTTATAACCTCCCTGCTCCAGAGCTTACCTGCCAATCAAACTCACTCTGAGACTTGAGCATTTAGTCTTCCAACTCCAGTTGGTCCTACTGTGCTGCTGCCAGATCAGTTCAACCTCTACCACAGTCCACAAACTGCAGGGAGTGACAGATTACAGAAAGGATCTTCTTGAATTTGAACTCTGGTGAGAGTCAACTAAATAAATGCCAAGACTTTCTTTAAAATAGCAGCAAGAATTACTGGCATCTGTCCTATACATTCTCTCCCTCTCTCTCTTACTTTTTCTTCCTTTTTAATTTTTTTGTGCATGTCTGGGTTACGAAAAGGGAGAATGGTGCATCTCCTGGGGGAGACACTTGCCATCTCCCCGTCTTCGGCCTATCTATTTCTGCAAAGAAGAGTCGCCTACTTCTCCCAAAGCCAGGAAGTTAAAGATCAGGAATGCTGCTCTCTCACTTTCCTACTGCTTCATGATTAGTGAGAGCTGTCACTGATTGGGCCACAGTTCTAGTGGGTGGGGCGAGGGCTTGGCCTTCTACCTTTGTGTCTTGTGGCCTCTGGATCTTTGGTTCTCACTGGCAACAGTGGGTACACATCTTCTATCAGGCTTCTTGGTCCCAGTTACAATTGAGCAAATAAGCAAAGCTTCCACCCAGTGCAGGAGGCCCACTGCTTCCTATATACCCTGGAAAGATTTGAGAGTGTGAGACATGCCTACTGCTGGCTGATGGAACATACCTCAGGGTCTCCTAGATAGGATACCCCCAAGCACTGGGTCCCAAGTCTTGATGAGGGTGGGAGTAAACCCCCATCTAAATTGCATTCCCTCATTCACACGACCAGGTATTTAGGAGAGATTTTCCAATTGCCCAGATAGTAGCCCAAGCCTTTAGTCACCATATTGCTAGTGACCTTCATGCCTATGTTATCAATCAGAATCCTGACAGATGAGATTTAAGCTCCCCTAAGTCTGATGTTATCCAATTTTCTCACTAGGAGGAGGCAGTGACGGGATCTGAACTCAGGTCTTCCCATTCCAGAGTCAGCCCTCCCAAATCTCAAATCATATCAGGCAATCTGGGCCAAGTTTGTAAGAAGGGGGACAGGGAGACGTGGACGGGAATAGTTAAGTGAAATATCCCATTGCTTCTCATTGTTTTTCCTGTGGTTCAAGTCCCTGATTAAAACAGAGTTACTAATATGTAAAAATAAGACCTCAAAGCACTGGCAACAAAGACAAAAATAAACAAATGAGATAATATCAAACTAAAAAGCTACTGCACTGCAAAAGAAACAATCAACAGAGTGAAAAGATAACCTATACAACAGAAGAAAATATTTGCAAACCACTCATTTGACAGGGGATTAATATTCAGAATGTATAAGGAACTCTAACATCTCAATAGCAACAACAGAAAAATGATTTTAAAAATGGGCAAATAATCTAACCAAACATTTTCAAAGAAATAAAAATGACCAACAAATATATGAAGAAATGCTCAACATCTTCAATCATCAGGGAAATGCAAATTAAAACCACAGTGAGGTATCATTTCACCCCAGTGAAGATGGCTATTATGAAAAAGACAAAATCAAAAAACAAAAAAATGCTGGTGGGGATGCAGGGAAAAATAAATTCTTATACACTGTTAGTGGGAATGCAAACTAGTATATTCATTATAGAGAACAGTATAAAGGTTCATCAAAAAACTACAAATAGAGCTACCATATGATCTAGCAATCCCACTACGGGGTATTTATCCAAAGGAAAGGAAATCGGTGTAGGGAAGAGACATCTGGACCCCCATGTTCACCACAGCACTATTCGCAATAGATGAATGGATAAAGAAAATGTGGTACAGGTACACAATGAAATGTTATTCAACCATAAAAAAGAATGAAATTCTGTTATTCAGGCAAGATGGATGGAACTGGAGGACATTATGTTAAGTGAAATAGGCCAGGAACAAAAGTTAAACAAACACCACATGTTCTCACTCATATGTAGAAGCGAAACAAAGTTGATCTCATAGAAGTAAAAAGTAGAAGAGAGGATACTAGAAGCTGGGAAGGGTGGTAGGGGGAGGGTTAGGGAGGTATTTGTCAAGGATACAAAATTACAGCTAGATAGGAGCAATAAGCTCTAGTGTTCTATACCACTGTACGATGACTGTAGTTAACGATAACATATTATTTTGAGCAGCTAGAAGGAGAAGATTGAATATTCCTGGCACAAAGTAATAAAAATTGTTTGAGATGATGAATATGCTAATTACCCTGATCTGATCACTAGACATTATCTGTATCACTACATATTCCATGAATATGTACAATTTTTGTCTATTTAAAAAATAATATTAGAAAAGACTTACAAATAAAAATGGGTAAGAAAAAATATTTTGAACATAAAAAAACTTTTAATAAAAAACAATAAAATAAATATATTATTTTAGAGCAGTGGTTCTCAACCAGAGGTGATTTGGTGGTGCCCTTCTCCCTGTCCAAAATCAGGGGGGCATTTGGCAGTATTCTGAGCCATTTTTAGTTGTTATAACTGGTGGATAAAGGACAGTCATGCAGCTAAACATCCTGCACTCCACAGGACAGCTCCCAGAACAAAATACTGTGGTCCCAAAATGTCAATCATGCCAAAGTTGAGAAACCTATTTGAGAGGCTCAGTGAAATATGGATACTAAATATAAATGCAGCACTGCATATAAATGCATATAGCATGTAAATGCATCAGAACCTCAGACTGGTGAGAAGAGAAACCACCCTTGTAGTATGACTACTGCAACTTTGCCATAAGCCTTCTGTGGATCTGTCAGCCTGGGCAAGTTATTACCAGAACTGTCCAGTGGGGGAAGCTTCTATTTGCCCTTTCCTATTCTACCTTCTCCCCTTTTTGAGGTCCTTAGCCCCCTGCATCTCCCACCCTTCCAGTCTCTGCTCGGAGACACTATAACTTCTCCATGCCTAGATGCTGTCTTGTCCAGTTCCTAACCAACCCTGAGCAGGATGAGAAAAAAAAAAAAGCATATTAATAGCCTTTGCCCATTAGAAAGTTCCTATAAATATTAAGGATTGCCCATATTTTAGCTAGCTACTTTATATATTATAGCTCATAAATTTAAAAACAATCATATGAGGTAGGTATGATTTCCATTTTAAAGCTGAGAAAATTAAGGCTCAGAGAGGTTAAATACTATGCTCACTTTCTTAAAGATAGCAAGAAGCCAACATTCACATCTGTTCTGTATTAATTCCAAGGTACATCCTTATGCCACATTTAGCCAATACCTGACTTTCCTGTCCTAAAGTCATATCAAGTTGGATACAAGCCATTTTTTTAGATTTATATTTTAAATTATTGAAAATAAATCCACAAGCCAAATAAATTATCAGTGTCTTCTTTAGCCTGTGTTTTAGTTAGGATGCTTTGATTGCAAGTTACAGAAACCAATTTAATCTAGATAAAATAAAGTGGAATAATTTATTACGAGGATGTATGGATTCTCACAAACACCAAGGAGATAAAAAACCGCAAAGCTGCTGCTGTATTTTGTCTTTTCTCATTTTCACTCCAGATCAACTTCTCAGCTGTCTCTCCTCCTTTGATAGCAGGGAAATATAGTTTAGACTGGCCCTGCCTAAGTTGCCAAAGGAAGGCAAAGGCTGTCTAAAAATGGACAGTTTTCTCTCTCTAACTCATAAAAGATGCACTGCCATAGAACAGAATTTCAATTGACTATTTAAATGCAACCTGAGAGTAATCCTACTGGTGAGTACAGAACTTTTCCTTTTTCATGATACTGCCTTATTTATTCTTAATAAGAATGCTTGGCAACAGTGATTAAAAAATGAGGAGAAATTGACTCAAAGTTTTACTTCTGTGGTTTGAGATTCACACAGATAGACATTTCAGTCAAAACTATCATATCACCTCCTGCCTTTTCTCCGATATCACACTCAGATTGGTTTTCTAAGCTAAGCTGCTTGTTGGCTGTTGTAAAAATAAATGGAAATACCTTGGATGCCAACAAATAATGTTGAGAGATAGAATAAATACACTGAATAGAGGATAAGTTGGGGCAAGTGAAGACACTTTCTCTTTCACCCTATAAAATGCAGATAGCTGAAGAGCTACTGCAGACATCGTAAAGCAGCTATATTTTTAGCCCCTACTCATTATGGTTTTTAGCGAATAGTCTCTCTGTTGTCTTTAGCCATTCATCTTTGGAGAAATATGGGCCCATTTCTCTGTTTATTTATCTCTTTGGAAATGGGAAAACATAAACTGTTGCACTATAATAAATTTTCTCACTTTTAATAGTTCAAATGGTTGAACAGTAAAATGAAAGTCAAGCATGATTTTTTATTCCTTGGGTTTTTGTCATTTTGAGTATCCTTAGCACCATTTAATGTCGTGATTCCTAAGAATGGCCTCAATTCTATTATCTGTCTTCTGAAGATGTTGTTCTCAAACTTTAGACTTTAAAAGTGGACTAGAAAAGAGCCTAATCGTCCTTTGTATCTAGAAGTACAGAGAAAGCAGGTGTTTTTAGCTATCTAATTTCTAACCCACCCATGCAAATTTCAAAATGTAGAAAAGAAAAAAATAGAGAGGACTAAAATTATGCCAAAATAAAAATGTTTTCTAGGACAAGAGCTAAACAACCTCAAATTATTCTTAACATAAAACTTAATTGGAAAATACAAAGTTAACAAAATTTTAGATGCACCGAAGAATATTATTTAGTGACACCTTTGCTATTCAGGCAGATAATTCATTTTCACATGAAGGATCAGTTTTGGATTTATGGAATCCATCTGCCTCATCCTGGTTCCTGAGAATTATAGCACAAGAGATGTTTCAGATAGATGCATACTCTCTATTCCTGGATAGAGCTTCTAACCTGAATCCTTGTCTCTTTTTCTATCCCAAATACGCTGAGATGGGCAAGCTAGAAGGAAATCCAAAGGTTTCCTTCTTACCCTTGAAGTCAGCTCCACGCCATGCAGTCTGCCTCCTTATCTTCCCTGGGCTTTTCCAGATTCAACAGAGACCCTCAGGAGGAAAGCAATTGAAGAATAAAAATAGAATGAAAGAGAGTTAACCCCACAAAAGCACTCAGGCCAAAATACTTCCAAAAACACTAGCCAATAGCCACTGCCTCCCCTCCAAAAAAAAAGGCAAGATTTCCCACTCCCACCAGTTGAAACCTGTGAGACTCAATTTCCTCACAGTCCTGTGAAAGATCCCACCTACAATATCCAGGATGAAGAAGTGAGGAAAAGAGATGTTCATTTCACTCTCCAAATAGAAGAATTTTCTATCTCCTTATTTTTCCCTGAATAAACTATAAACCTTTAACGAATTGACCTATGTTCTTGGCTAACATTTTCCTGTGAGTCACATCCAGTGTGCCACCAAAATCACATCTCACTTACCTTCAGCATACCTACTCTAGATTGCAGGCTTTCATTTCCTACTGGCTTATAAACTACCTGGAGACAGAACCTTTATCTCTTGCAGTTCAACAGTTAACAGCATGGACTTTGAAGCCAGGCTATCTAGTTGCTAATCACAGGTCTTTCCTTTGCTGACTGTGTTGTTTTGTAACTTAACCTCCCTGAGCCTCAGTTTCCTCATCTGTGAAACTAATGGAGATGTTGCTAGTAACTGCCTCGTGACAAGGCAGAGCGGATCAAATGAGACAGTTTGTGTAAAGAACTTGGAGCAAGCCAGGTGCAGTGGCTCACACTCGTAATCTCAGCACTTTGGGAGGCTGAGTGGGGAGGATCACTTGAGCTCAGGAATTCAAGACCAGCCAGAGAAACATGGCGAAACCCTGTCTCTACAAAAAAATACAAAAACTAGCCAGGCATGGTGGGATGTGCCTGTGGTCCTAGGTACTTGGGAGGCTGAGGTGGGAGGATCACTTGAGCCCAGGCGGCAAAGTTTGCAGTGAGCTGAGATTATGCCACTGCACTCTGACCCGGGCAGCAGAGCAACACCCTGTCTCAAATAAACGAAAACTCGGAGCAATATAAAACATGTGACTAGTAGTCACTTAATGTCGGCTAGTATTATTTCCCTAGTATGTTGCACGTAATGCGTACTCATTTAGTGTTGGATGAACGGATAAATCCTGAAAGGCATTTGAGCTCTTTCTCAGAAGAAAATCTGACATTATTGAGGAACATTATTCTATGGAACCCTTTTGTGGCTTGAGAAAAGCATATCCTGACAGAATGATAAAATATGCAAATCTTTCCAAACAAAAATTTTCAACTCATCCTAAGAGATGGCACACTTTCCCTGTTGCTTCGTTTATCACTGCTTATGGACAAAGAAAAATTTTCTTTGAAGAAAACAGAAGAAACTCAGAATTAGGGTGAAGAAAATGTGAAAAGGGAAAAGTTTGAGTCTTTCACAGGCTCTCTTCTTATGCCAGCCAGCCTAAAAAATTGTCTCTATCAGGGAAAGAAATGAGGTGCAGAGAAAATTAAGAATGCAAGTAGAAAGTTGATTTTGGTTTTACAGGCACTTGAGTGGTATCTCAAAAAATTTAGAGGCCATTTAAAGGCACCTTCTCTTATTTATGGTTGTACTTCCTGAATGAAATATTGTCTGCATTAATCCCATCTGGAATTACAGGGCCTTTCTATGTTTGATGCCTCCAGAAACTTAGAACACAAACACCAACCAAAGAAAAATATATGGACAAACATAAATTAGATTTTTTTCTCCCACTGGGATGCATCCATGCATCATAGCTTATAAATTTAGATTATATCTCTACTGCCATCATGTGATAGAATGGTTTTTAGTGAAGATATCCTAAAAAGTGAGCCAAAAATTCAGAATGCAAGGAGCTTTCAAGGAAAAAGGCTGTGTGCTGCCTTCCAAGCAATCTCATGCTTTCTGATTAGTCGTGTTCAAAGTAAAATTTGGGGAAGCACTCTCTTTGTTCATGCAGCAACGGATCAGGGAAGCAGAACGGAGAACACCGGAAAGAACATGACGACAATACCCAGCTATTCTTCAGTCATGTGTCATATACGTGTGATCCTATTTTGCCTCACTTTAGTTGTAAAAGCTCTAATTTTAGAATGACTTATCCTTCCCATCCCCCAGGCTGTTCATCCCCCAGCCTAGAACTCTGTCCCGTAATGTCATGCCAATGTCATTCTTCCCACCTATATTCTCAAACGGCTTCCACCCCACTGGACTTGGGCATCCCCGTTCACATCCATTTTGCTTTGGTTGCTTTCACCTCTGTCATATTGGAAATTTCTTCCATCACTTTGTGTCACCTGGAAATCTGGGAAGTGTGTCTCCTACATCCTTTTACAAATCATGGAGTTGATTTTTGACCTGATACTGAATACTGACTCCTCTCATCCTCTGCCTGAGTGTGCTGATTTCATGTGTCCTCAATTTTGGCATAAGTGTAAAATGTGGAAAGTTTGTATTTGGTGACCCCCAGTGTGTTCCCTGTTTTCCTTTTCCCAAGCCCTAACCCTCCATTCCAGCCTTTCACTACCTACAAAATGCCCTCGGGCTGCCCCTTCCTTCCACTGCACCTATTCTCTCTACTGCCCATATCCCAAATCGGCCTCTCCAGTCTCCTCATCAAGCCTGATCTCAGAAATCAGCCTGTGTAAGGAAAAGAAGTTAATGTACTTCAAGTTGCTAATACAAACTGATGATAGATCTGTTTTGTCCCTTCCATATTTGTGTCCATCAGAGTAAAATGGACTTAAAAAAAATAAGTATCCAGTTGTATCATGGGATGATTTGAGCTGTTTCTGCAACCTCCCACCTCCACATTTTCTGATCAGATTTTTCATCCACATCCCCTGAATCAGTGGCAGGTGTTACCTCCCGGGAGGAGTTGCCCAGAATATGAAGAAACAGAGGCTCACTATGCCTTTGAGCTTCTAAATAAATTTTGAAAAATTGTAGCAAAGGCTTGAGAATCATGACTTTTTATTTCCAAACCTATTGGGATTTTTTAGCTGGAAACTTAACACCTAAAGAATATAGAGCATGAAATGTTAGCTTCTCCAAATAAAAATGAAAATACATAAAATGCCAGGGTCCACAAAGATCAAGAGCAGATTTGCTGAAGAGAATGAAAGTCAGAGAATGGAAAAAGAGATATAAAGTTTTCTGTGCAACTGTCAGTCCCATGCTGAGCTAGTGAGAGAAAGAGAAAGGGAAGGAGGGACAGAAGTACCAGATACAATTAAGGAATTCAGAACAAAGGGTTCCAATGACTTACATCCTACCAAAGTAAAAACAGCTCCCTGCACCAGCATAGTAGAACAGAAGAAATCTAGTATAGCTTAGAGCATGATGTGTTTTAGTATTTGGGAACTTAAGACAGAGCCCCCACAAGACATGGACATCTTCTCATGGAGACTTAGATGTAGGTTGAGAGAGAACCTATAAAACCTCAGAGACAAAGAGATGTAAATATGAGGAACTACAGCCATATGACAGAGAGTGAACACAGATATTTTAGTGGGTGTTGGTAGCAACAGAGACCAGTGACCTAGAACCATTCAAGCTAATTAATATCTCATCCAAGGCCATTATAACTAAGGTCTAGATGACCTGTTCAAAATCTAGATACTTCATAAATCCCCTCTTTTCCATTTGCATCAAGATCCAGCATCTGGAGAAAGAGAGTGGGAGGAAATCCTGACTTGTTTGGGTTTATACCCAAAATAACATAGAAAGCCTGAAAATAACAGGATTTACCTGGAAATAACTAGACTAATTAGGCAGAATGGGAGCTTGAGGCAAAAACTAGGTTGTTATACTTAAAAAAAAAAAAAAAAAAAAAGGAAGTTGTGCTTACACTGTATATCTGAGCTTGTGGTCAGAACCAGACCATCTGAGGCATTAAGACTCTCGGGAGAGCCTGACTATATGATGGAAACACAGGGAGAAGTAGTAAGGTACTAAGGTAAAGGACCTTCTTGGGGTCCTTTAAAGCTTAAAGATAGTCTACCATGCCTGCTTGCTTGATTCAGCCTCCACATCTGCCTACTTACCAGGTTTACCTGCAGAACTGCACTTGCCATACACTTTCATCCATGTAAACTCATCAGCACAATAAAACCTCAACTAAGTGAAACACCAGGGAAATAAAAGTGTCTCACAAACTTAGCTTTCTGGTTAGCTGAGGCTTATCCTGAATCTTAACGGCTATTATGAAAACTATCCTGAAAATTCCAGTCTACTTGATTCGAGTCTTCAGGGTCATCATTCCAAGTATTGTTCAGGACTTTTTCCTTTCTTCTTCATGAATAGATTTCTTAGTTTCCTCAGATTTCCGCCAAAAACAAGATTCCATGGCTATTCTCATCTGAAAATGTCTTGCTTATCTATTTGTCTTTGAATAGTCGCTTGAAAATGGAGCACAAATTTCCAGGGTCAGTTGATGTGAACATGTTAAATATGGACTATCGCTAAATGCTGTAGTGAATTTCATTAATTTGCTCCATGATCCCATGAGATTTGGGGTGACTACATCATGATGATGATTGAATCCCCTAAGTCAAGTGTTCTTAACATTGAGTTCATGGATGGGCTTCAAGGACATATGAATGTGGTATGCAAAAAAAAAAAAATGTTATATGTATGCTCATGTGTGTGTGTGTACTTATATGTGAATGTGTGTTTCATCAGTTGCTCAAGAGGGTCTATGACCCAAAAAAGTAAAAAAAAAAAAAAAAAGTGAACCTTGTCTTTTTTTTTATTGCATTTTAGGTTTTGGGGTACATTTGAAGAACATGAAAGATAATTGCATAGGTACACACATGGCAGTGTGATTTGCTGCCTCCTCCCCTTCACCTATATCTGGCATTTCTCCCCATGCTATCTCTCCCCAACTCCCCACTCCTCACTGTCCCTCCCCCATTTCCCCCCAACAGATCCCAGTGTGTAGTGCTCCCCTCCCTCTGTCCATGTGTTCTCATTGTTCAATACCCGCCTATGAGTGAGAACATGTGGTGTTTGATTTTCTGCTCTTGTGTCAGTTTGCTGAGAATGCTGGTTTCCAGTTTCATCCATGTCCCTACAAAGGACACGAACCCATCGTTTTTTATGGCTGTATAGTATTCTATCGTGTGCCACATTTTCTTTGTCCAGTCTGTCATTGATGCGCATTTGGGTTGGTTCCAGGTCTTTGCTATTGTAAACAGGGCTGCAATGAACATTCGTGTGTATGTGTCCTTATAATAGAATGATTTATAATCCTTTGGATATATACCCATTAATGGGATTGCTGGGTCAAATGGAATTTCTATTTCTAGGTCCTTAAGGAATCACCACACTGTCTTCCACAGTGGTTGAACTAATTTACACTCCCACCAACAGTGTAAAAGTGTTCCTATTTCTCCACATTCTCTCTAGCATCTGTTGTCTCTAGATTTTTTAATGATCGCCATTCGAACTGGCATGAGATGATATGTCAATGTAGTTTTGATTTGCATTTCTCTAATGACCAGTGATGATGACCATTTTTTCATATGTTTGTTGGCCTCATGTATGTCTTCTTTTGTAAAGTGTCTGTTCATATCCTTTGTCCACTTTTGAATGGGCTTGTTTGCTTTTTTCTTGTAAATCTGTTTTAGTTCTTTGTAGATTCTGGATATCAGCCCTTTGTCAGATGGGTAGACTGCAAAAATTTTTTCCCATTCTGTTGGTTGCCAATTCACTCTAATGATTGTTTCTTTTGCTGTGCAGAGGCCTTGTCTTTTTCACATGCTGCTGCCAAGCCCAGATCTCTAGTCGTTATATTTCTCAACTTAGGATTTTGAGAAGCTAGGAGAGTTTCACATCGCAAGTTGGTGTACACTAGGATAAAAATGAAGGTGAAGACATTTTTAACCTTCATTCTTTCTTGCCATCTCTCTGAGTCTTCAACCATATAATCTATATACACACTTTAGTATCTTCATCTGTGTTATAAAGAAAGTTTAGGAGAGGATAAAGAACTCTAACATATCATGAAGTATCCACTTCCTGGTAGATATCATATTTAACTTACAGATTATTAGGACATCTCACCTATTACTAAGCCACTGAACTGTGGTAACCACACCAACACTTTGGCATGTTATTCACAAGTAGATAAACATCTCTTTATGTGCCATTTTTAAAGCCCAGAAATGTTAAATCTATGGCATTTCTGTAAGTGTCCTCAGATGAAAGGGAATATAGAAACTATCTATATCAATCCCTTAACTTTATTAACAGGAATAATGAGATCCAAGCCATGTCAAAGGTGACCTTGGAGCCTTCTCTTGATAGTAAGCACAGGGTTCTTCACCCTGTTCCAAGTAGTCCATTGGCCACAATTCACTGCCTCCTACTGATGCATTGATCCCTATATTATCCTTATGACGCTTCCAGCATGTTGTTCTGACTCCTGGACCAGACCATTAACATTTGTGGGAGTGGGTGTATAAAAGAGAATCTTAGCTGGCTCTTTTTTCTCTCCAAACAGAGATTGTAATTTTGATTGTGAAAATGTAGAAATATGTGCTTCCCATCAGAAAGACAATGTCCCCCTTGCTACCAAGGATAACCTGGATCTTGTGATTTTCAAATGCAAGGAAAATTCCTTTTAGTCTTCCTGTCTGGAATGCTTCATAGCCTGAACCTCTCACTGACAGCAACTGACAGGTTTGCACACGGTGTGGTGACCCTGTGTCCACCTTCTGTCAAGTTGGGCTAGCATAGCAGTCACCAGAGGTACACCAGAAGGACCACATGTTGAGAACTCTTCACTTTGCTCCTGTTGAGAGGAGCATTAACATGTACAAACGGTACTCAAGAATAGAAGAGAAGAGACAATTAGTTCTGAGGTCTCTTCATCAGGCTGACAAGCCAGAGCTGGGGCAGGAGGAAGGGAGGCAAGGTTGGCAGACAGACACTATACTAAAATAGAAGAAAGAAGCAGAAACCTGGGAGTGGTGTCCCTGTTCCCTTGGCATTAACAGCTAGAGCAGAGCCTCGGACTTGGTGATCACTGATGCTTTCTTGCCTTTCCATTCATTGGTGTACCTTCCCGGATATCAGCGTGAAAACCCATCTGCATATGTTCATGGAGGTCCAGGGAATGACACTAGAAAACTATTTGTAAGAGTGCTGCCAAGTCAATGGGGACTCAGAGATTGAAGGTCTGACTCTAGGACAGAGGGATTATGACTTCTGGACAAAGAGAAAAGTGATGGCTGCCGAACCCACACAGAGAATCCCACTAAAGAGAGCATCCAGAAAGGCAGAGAGCACACTGCAATAGGAAAGAACTGAACTATGCAGGACCCAAAATCAGCCACTAGTATGAGGGTAGTTCTGGCTGGTAAAAGAGGCTCCCATAGGCAAGCTCCCTTGAACATTTTCTTTGAAGTTTTTTAAGAGAAGGGATGATATGATTAAAGGTACAATCCTTGAGATCTGTCATTAGATATCAGCACATGTCATGTTGGTAAAAGCTCTGTAACCCCTTGCAGGCCTTCTCTCCAGGTGAAGGAGCAATGTTCGGGGGGTGTGAACACAGTCAGTCCTCTGCTGAAAGAGTACACTCACAATGATAGAAAAAATGGGGAAAGACTGCTAGTCTTCACACAGTTCCTTTCTACCCAAAGCTACCAGCCCCCTTCGAAAGGCTCCCACCTTCTGCAGATCATTGCCGAAAAGATCTCCCCAGGCACTTTTCCTGCCTGATCTCTTTAGTCAGCAAGCTCTAGGTTTTGCTTCCTACCATATCTCTAAACTTTCCACCTTACTTGACACTGTGCCTGGGATGCTTCCTTCCATTCCCTTTTGCCATACAGCACACAGCTGCCACCCAGCTCTGCCCTAGCCACAAGACAGGTTGAAGCCCAGGCCTTCTATAAATCCAGCAGGCCCCTTCAGACAAGATCAGAGGAACAGGGACAGGAAACTACAGAATCCAGTGAGAAACACTACCACGGAACAAGTAAGTGAGCCACCAGAAACCCAAGATAAACGTAAAGAGTCCTGAGAATCCAATTGTGCAAGTTTTCAGGGTCAAAAACGACAGTCACCATCAGTGGTGGCCAAGGCTATCCCAAAAATGGGTAAGGCCAGGCCTCAAGCATAGCATACAGAAGCACAGAGTACTCATTATGTGGAGTGGTCCTGTCTGTCCAGTCAAGTTTTCAACTCCCTGAACACAATCCCAACCCTTAGAATGGAGTTATCTGCATTCAGTAAGTCTTAAACATAATTCTGATACTTAAATATCTGTTTGGTTATGCCAATTCAGTAATTAAAATAAATTAATCCTTGGACTTGTGTATTCCAAGTAGTTATAAGCTTGACTGATTTTATTTCCAAATGTTTATGAGATGCCAGACATGTGCATGGACAAGGGCAATTGAGGAAAGCACCTATTAATCAGAATAGTCACCATGGACCTATCAAAATGCGTGCTGGCTGGTTCACTGCTCCAGTATATTCTACCAGCTGAATACCACTCTCAATATGGGACTCTAAAGAGATCTTCTCATACATTATGAGTTATCACAGCTATTTATAACAGATGCATTATATGCCAGGAATTAATAATAATTCAGTAATTCCCCTTTACCATTAATAACAATAGCCATAATTATTATAATAGCTATGAATTAGTAGATCTGTTTTAAGTGAAATGGCAATGGGTTAATGGGTTTTAAGTGTCTTTTTTTTCAAGGACCAATAGGGAAAACGCTTGGAACATAAAACCAGGGTGAATATTTGAGAGAGTAGGGATCTGTGTGACATATGGGAAAACTTGTTACTGATTTTAAATATAGGAACTAACTGTAATCATTTTCATATTCTGATAAAATTCAAGGAAGCAGGAAATTTTGCTCTTTCATTTAATAAGGCATCTCAGTGGGCATTTTGCTTGTGAAAGTGGGAGCTGTTTTGTGCTGGACCGAGCTGCTGAGACAAGAGAAGACAACTCTGAGTAATAAAGGAGTGCTATTTAAGTTTTTGTTTGAACAACATGACAGGCAGGGGTGGAGGCTCTGAGTCCCATAATGAAGAAATTAGAGACATTATCTATGAGAAGAAAGCTTTAACTCACCAACCCAGTAGCAGGCTGGGGCCCCAACAAGATCTGATCAGAGAGAGATTCCTTTTAGTGATGACCAGTTGATTTGGGAAAGAGTTTGAAGACATTTCTGATATGTGCTATAATTCTCAGTAGCCCCAAGACTTTAATCTCAGACTCTTGGTGTTACAATGGTGGTGTTAAAGAGAAGCACAGGATGGGCAGCGTGCGATGTATTGGGTGGGGACGTGACATTCCCCACACACTGGCCCCCAAATACACTCTGTCACTGGGAACAGTGTCGGGATAGTAGCATCTTACTGAGGGAAGACTGTAGCTCCAAGAGTCAGGTTATTGGTGCCCAAGAGCTGAGACTTAAGATGGAACTGAACCTGATGATGGAGAATCAGGCTAAATATGGACTAGTTCAAGAGCTGTATTTGTCAGGGTTCTCCACAGAAACAAAGCCAGTGGGATAGATAGATATAGACATATAGCTATAGAGGTAGATAGAAAAAGAGAGAGAAATTTATTATAGAAATTGACTCATGTGATTATGGAGTTTGAGAAGCTCTGCCATCTGCCATCTTCAAGCTGGAGAACGAAAAAAGCCAGCAGGGTAAGTCCTGAGCTGAGTCTGAAGGACTGAAAAGCAGGAGCACCAATGTTCAAGGGCAGGAGAAGATACATGTCCCAGCTCAAACAAACAGTGAGCAAATTTGCCCTTCCCTTCTTTCTGTCCTCTTCAGACCCTCAACAGATGGGATGATGCCCTCTCCTGTCAGTGATCTTCTTTCCTCCCTCCATCAATTCAAATGCTAATCCTTTCAGGAAGCACCCTCATAGACAGACCCAGAAAACACACCCAGAAATAATATCTGCCAGTCCTCTGGGCATCCCTTAGCCCAGTCAAGTTGACGCACAAAATTAACCGTTACAGGAGTAGATATGAGAAGGTCCACTCTTCCCGAAATATGCTCAGAGATGGAGAATGGATTGGGAGTAGGAAGATGCTGCTGTGATGTGGACTGGGACCAGGCATTGAGAGGACACACGGGTATACACACATGTGAGAGAGAGGGGCTGAGAGCCCAGAGTGCCTTTGTGGTATAAGGTGGCCAAACACAAACTAAAAGTGAAATCTGACAAATGGAGGATTTCAAGTGCTTATCAAAAGACATTCTTTCACTGAGAGGCTTTTACAGAATTCAATCACACCTAAAAATGGAAGCAAAGTAAGCACTGGAAAAAAAAAAAAAAAAAAAGAAACTTCCTGCGTCCACATGATAAGATATCAGGGCTTTCCAGGAAGACTACAAATCCTAGACCCATAGAATACTAATGTGGACAGCAGTCATCAAAACAGCTGACAAAATCCTGGTAAGTGTCACACACCAGCTGCACGCATATAAGAAAGGTATGTAACAGCTTTGGACTTTAAAAAATACAGACATGGGCCGGGTGCGGTGGCTCAAGCCTGTAATCCCAGCACTTTGGGAGGCCGAGGTGGGTGGATCACGAGGTCAAGAGATCGAGACCATCCTGGTCAACATGGTGAAACTCCGTCTCTACTAAAAATACAAAAAATTAGCTGGGCATGGTGGTGCGTGCTTGTAATCCCAGCTACTCAGGAGGCTGAGGCAGGAGAATTGCCTGAACCCAGGAGGCAGAGGTTGCGGTGAGCCGAGATCGCGCCATTGCACTCCAGCCTGGGTAACAAGAGTGAAACTCCGTCTCAAAAAAAAAAAAAAAAATACAGACATGAAAATAAATGAAACGTCACTGGAGCATAATGTCCAAACTGCAGCCAAAGCTGCCTCAACTTCTCTGTCGCCTGCAAGACTGCTTCCTGGAGGTGTGTTGTGTAACCAACCAAAAGTAAACAAACAAGGAACTGAACCTATATATACAAGAGAAGAGAGAGTCTTTGTGTTTGCGTGTGGGTGTGCATGCACAAAATAAAATGTAGAAGCACATAAATATATTTGCAAATCAGAACGTTGTTCCTGCTGGTTTTTATGTAAGTTCTTCTCCTTTATTTGTTCACTCAATTAACATGTATTGAACACGCAGTAGGTGCCCAGCACTCTCCTGGGCAGCTTCTCATAGTCACAATTATTTCTCAGAACACTGCAAGGTGTATAAACCCTCTTTATACACAGACAGAAAAACCAAAGCTCAGTGAGATTAAGTGACAACCTACGGTTGCAGCTGCTAAGCGGCTGAGGATTTAGAGCCAGGTCTCCCAATACAGGGGATGCCAACTTGCATGCAAAGGACTTTGGGCTGCAGCCTGCAGGGCAACAGTTCCCAACTTCTTTAAATTGATTCCAAATTCAAAGCCCTTCCCACAGCACCAGAGCTACCTAAGTACAAAAAGTATATATTATGTTTAAGAGCTCATTTAAGAAAAATTTGTCAAGTGCCATCTATGTGGCACGCATAAATTTTAATAGCAAGTTCTCATTCTCAAGTTACTCATAGAGAAAACCATAAGAAAACATTAAAAATAAAATCAAATAAAAATGAAGCACCGTGTACTGGGCTGAATAACAGAAGTGCTAGAGACAGTACTGACCAACACTGACATGATGACTTCAACTCAGAGGTGAAGAGGGAAAATTAATCATTGAAAACACTCACAGAGAAGGTGACAATTCAGTGTAGTTTTGATGGAAAAATAGGACTTTCCAAAGAGGACCCCAAAAACTGTTCTAGGAAGAGGAAAAGCCTTGGCAAAGGTGGCGATGTGTAAAAGCTCTGGGCTGGAAGAATTGCAAAGAGCATTGCTCGGGAGACGTGGTATGAGGGGTGTGACAGGGAATGAGGCCGCTGGTGCAGCTGGGGCTTATACAGGAAGGAATCTGAGAGACATGTATTGAGACAGCCTGAATCACCTGGAGCTTGTTCTCGGATGGAACTGAAGGCTGGAAATATGTGACTTCTCCCCACATAGGGGCTCACAAACCTCCTAGTAAAATGCTTAAACCCTGTCCCCTCTTGGGGTTTAAGCATGTGCAGACATGACCAATATGACCTCAAAAGACAGTAGATGGAATGAAGACACTAATAAAGAAGATTCCATTAAGGAATGAGGAGGCCAGCTGAGTCAAACAACAGAGCCTGAGAACCACAGTGGAGTGGGGGTCTGGACATGGGGAGGTAGCCTCTTCCAAACCCTGTTCTAACCCAAGCCTCCAGATCAGCCTGAGCTATATTCATGAATTGAAAGGACTGGACCATATATTTATGACAGTGCACAAACTATTCTGGAAGTTTGTTCAAGGGAAGAAGATGGAGGAACTGGTGTTCAGGGTTAGAGAGACTTGTTTTTCATTGTTATTTCATACTGCTTAGATTGTTTTATTTTTAATCATATACCTTTAATAGTTATTTTTAAAACCTTAAAAAATTTTATAATTAAAAGAAAAAGCTGTATCACTTACTAAAAATATTTAGGGCCCAAACAGCACCAGTATTGAACAATTTCTGAATAAAACAGAAGAAATACCTTTCTCAGTGCAGAAGGACCTTTCTAGGTGTTGAGTGGTCTCCTGCACTGAGGCTGATTAAATTCTCAGCAGTGGAGCAGATATTTCAGCTCTCCTACTGAATACAGTGTCAAGAACAGGATTCAACTCAGAGTAATGCTTCTGAAGTCCATCAGAGACAGAGAGAAAGAGAGAGAGAGAGAGAGAGTCAGTCTTATCATAGTTATTTCCAGCAGAAGCACAAGAGTTTTCTGCTGTAAAACTTCTGCATTTAGTCCGCCTTGCTGGGGGATTCTAAGTAAGTGTCCCCAGAAACAGTCTGAACAAGGAAAGGGGTATTTAACATGTGCTGGGGTGTGAGGGGGAACAATAAATGCTGCATGGTGGTAGGAGGCAGAACATCATCAGGGGGCCTCCAGGTCTGTAGGCTGCTAGGTAACATCAAGGGGAAAATAGTTCCAGCTGAGAACAGTATCTCCTGGAGTCTGTCAGATCTGTGGGTCTATAGGTCCTGCCTTAGAAAGCAACAGTAGTAAATAATAATAGAGAGTGATTTGCATGCACTTGGAAGCCCTGCTGGAGGCTCTCAGAAATGAATAGAGGAGAGTCTGGTTTGGGGGTGAGAATTATAGGACATGCAATAAAACCAATAGGGACTCAAATAGTGTCATGAATATTAACAAAACTGCACCAGCCTCAAGGAAAGGACAATGGCTTTGTTCCTTAGGACAGAGATTTTCTGCTTTTTCCTCATAACAAAAATGGTAGATAATTCAAAAATGGTACCTTGAATGTACCCTATTTTTTTAAGTGCTATGAACCATTAATAAGTTTTGTCACCTTTTTGATCATAATTAATTACCATGGGATCTCAACAACTGATGAGAAGCACTGGGGTACAAAAAAACCACAGAAATGACTTTCATCAGTTAGAAATGTGTGCAGCTTGGAACCGGTAATTGGGAATAAAGTTGGGGATGTGATATGGGTTGAATATTTGTTCCCTCTGAGTCTCATGTTGAAATGTGATACCCAACATTGGAGGTGCGACCTGGTGGGAGGTATTGGGTCATGGAGGCAGATCTCTTATGAATGACTTGACGACTTGGTGCCATCCGCCTAGTAATGAGTGAGTTCATGCAAGAGCTGATTGTTTGAGAGTGTGACACCTCCCCACCTTCTCCCTATCTCTCTTTCTCTTTTTCTCACTCTCTCATCCTGTCTCTCACCATGTGACATGCCTGCTCCCCATCTGCCTTCAGCCATGAGTAAAAGTTCTCTGAGGCCCTCACCAGAAGCATATGCCAGCACCACACTTCTTGAACAGTCTGCAAAATCATGAGCCAAAATAAATCTCTTTTCTTTATAAATTACCTAGCCTCCAGTATTCCTTTATAGCAAAGTGAAACAGGCTAACACAGGGTATCTTTGGGAAATTCTCAAAATACTATCAGGGGATGTCTGGGTTCTGCTAATTCTACCTCCGAAATGTTTTATCTTCTCTCCATCCTTTCTCTTCTCAACCTCCAAGGCTGGCACCAGTACTGCCAGCTCCATATTATAAAAACAACCTCTCTAGAAGCTACACATATAAGATTTAAAGTTCTTATATAATAGTAAGTCCAGCACTGGCATTATGACTCATAGTAACCATGAAAATTCAGGCTCTTTCTATTCTTTGATTTTGTGCTTTATGGCAGATTGGTTATAAAGATGCCCACCACCATGGCTCCTGTTATGGAACACAGGCCCATTCATCTGAGCTGGTCATCTGACTTGTTTTGACCAATAGAATATGGCAGTTTCTTTGTGTGGTTTCTGAGCCATATCTTCAAGAAGTCTTGTAACATCTGCCCTCACTTTTCTGCCCTGAAACAACCATGTAAGGATGCCCTAATCTCCTAGAGAAGGAGAGACCAGATGGAAAAAGAGGAAGCATACATATGATTAAAGCCATCCAGGACCAGTCACGTAGATGACCCTATGGCAAGACTTGCAGAAGAACCGCTCAGCTTAGCCCAATTCAGAAAGCAGAATTGCAAGAAAATAAATGGTAGCTGTTTCATCAAGTTTTTGATGATTTGTTGCACTGAAGTAAACAACTGAAACACCATCCTTCATGTTTTTCTTCTATTCTCATGGTCAGCAAGATGCCTGCCACATCCAAATCATTTCCCAGGGAAAAGAAGAAAGGATAAAGGAAAAAAGGTTAGTGTCAGTCAAGTCTAACCTCTTTAAAGCACTTCCTATCAGCTCCACCCAGTAATTTTGCATGTAACTTGTTCGTGAGTATTGGACCACATGCTATAAAGGAGTGTGAGGAAGTGAATGGGGCAGACTGCCACCTGAAAAAAATTGGGAGGTAGATATTCAGTAGGTATCTAGCAATGAGTACCAGATCAGATCACTGCTATTGGCGAAAGAGAGCCCCCTGAAGCGTTTGTGCATGGAAATAATGTGATCAGAGCTGCATTTCAGAAGGGTATCTCTAGAAGATGAATGCAGGAGAAATCAGAAGGGACCAGATCAGAGACAGAGAGATCAGTTAGGAGGTTGATGTGTCAGTCCCGACAAAAGATGAGGATCTAACGAAGGCTGTGACAATGGAAACAAAAGAGGAGGCTTGAGGGAGAGCTTCAAACTTGTTTGATGTGAGGAATAAGGAAGTTTCTATCTGGCTGGGGTGATTCAGTGAATCGTAGAGCTAAAATTGTCAAGATTAATAATACAAAAAGAGAATCCGTCTGGAAGAAAGACAAGGAGTTCAGTGTGTTACAAACACAGAGTTGATCCTTGTGATTTACAGTAGCTATATGCTATAGTCACTACAAATGCTGCATTGTGAATACTGAACCATTGCTCCTGAAGGAAATACAGGGGTCAGTTCTGAGAAGCCTCTAGTCAAAATATTTTCCAGCAACTCATCAATACATAACATTGTGTTATGTGTATTTCTGTTTAAAGGCATCTTATTTAATATAGGCTGTTGATTCATTAACATTGAATTAACAGCCAGCCGCACTATAACTCATGCCTGAATGAAGCTTATTTGACGTATGTGTTTTCTCCATAAGGCACATCACAGCCTCCTAGTTCTTTGAAATACTAGACAGCACTTCAGCACTATAATTGGGGGCCATTTTAAACAGTGAAATAACCAAGGAAAATCATGAAACTGAAAAAAAAAAAATGTGGCACTCAATGGACTGCAAAAGGAACAGTTACTCACAGTGTGAGAGCTGAAACATGAAGTCAGAGCATTACTTTGTTCAGCCTCAGCTAGGAATGTGCTCTCGGGTGAGTCAAACTTCACTCTATGCATGGCCACAAATGACCACAAAGGTGTCGTGCATGTTGATTTGAGGATTACAAATAAATTTTAGCTAGTAGGCACATTCCCAATTGCAAAATTTGCAAATAATGAGGACTGAGCATTTAACTTGAGCTGCCCCATGGGATATCCAAAAAGCAATTGAATATACCAGTCTGGAGGTAAGAGAGATGTAAGTCAGATGGGCAATGCCTCTGCTCAAAGCCCAGCAATGCTTCCCTGTCACTATAAGCAGAAGCCAAAGTCCTTGTCACAGCTCATAAGACCCTAACATGATCTATCCACCCCACATTTCCATTTGATCTCATTTCCTACTTCTCTTCCCCAAAATTACTCTGCTCTAACCACACTGGCTGCCTTGTCATGTCCTTGAACGTGTCAAGAATGCAACTCAAGGCATTTGCACTGTAGTCTCCTCTACTTGGATGTTCTCCCCGTAGAGAACTGCCCGGTTTACCCCCTTGGCACCTTCGGAGTTTCGCTTAAATGCCGATTTTCTCAATGAGGTCTACTTAGACTACCCTATCCACATTTGCAACATCCCCCTCACCTGAGAAGTACACAGTCCTTTCAATACTGCTCATCCTCCTTTGCTTTCTTTTTTCCTATAGCATACTAAATAATTTTCTTATTTTGTTTATTTTGTATTGTCTCCCCCCATTCCCACCCAGCTACCAGACTGCAAGCCTGCAAGCTCTGTGAAGGCAGAGATCTTAGTATGATCTGTTCAGTGTTATGTCCCGCCAACCTAGAATAGTGGTGGGCACATTCCAGGTTCTCAGATATACTTGTTAAGTGAATGAATAAGTGAATGGAGGAATTATGAATTGGGCATATAGACCACACTTAATCTACACATAAGTATAGGCAAGAGAGCTCACAGAGAGTAAACTGAGAAGGTGGTTGAGGACAGAACCCCTGGGAATGCTGTGCGAAAAATGAAGCGGGGACAATGATCCAAGAAAGGAGGCAGCATGGAAGGTGGAAAATGGGGCAAAGAGTGGGATTCAAAGCCAAGACAATAGAGATTTTTCAAGGAGGGAGGCTTGAATAGTGTAAAATGTCACAAACAAGACATTGAACTGAGAAATAAAATGTGCTTATCCATTTATGTAAAAAAATGCTGCGCGTCTTCTATGTGCCAGACATTGTGGGCACTGAGACAATGCACGCGAAGAGTGGGACTCTAATGACAATGTCAGTGCTCCACCCAGGTCCCCAGGGTTCAGGCTCTGACACTTTTGCACAGCACCCGACTTCAGTCTGCCTCAGCAGTGAGGACTGCCCTCCAGCTACTCAGAGGCTTGTCCACACAGGCTCACACACAGAAGAGCTGGAATCCTGGGGATTTACTTCCCCGGAGCAGCCCTTGACCAGTAACCATAGGTATTAGGGTACTGCAGTCCAGCTCCCTGGCCTTCTATTGACAACTCCAATTTTGGCCTTCTATTATACTCCAGAACTCCCCTGCAGGGTCAGGCTGTAGCCACCGTCCCCAGGATGTTGCCCGAGGACACCCTCTTACTAGGTTTCCTCCCTTCCACCGTCCTGCACCTCCACTCCTCACCAGACTCCATGGGAGCCCTTCCTTAATACATCACTTACGTGTGAATCTAACGTTAGTCCCTGCCTCTGAGGCCTTCAGGTGTCCAGTCTCGAGAAAGGGAGATGGTCAAAAGAAGACAAAAATACCATGGGAAAGCATGTGGGAAGCACATGGCACTGGAAGGGAATATGGGAAGGACCCAAGAGCCAGGCTCCCAATTGAGAGGGCTTCCAGGAGACAAGGGAGGCTGTGCTGATGCTGGAAAGATGAACAGGAATCAGTCCAGCAAAAGCAGAGGACATTTGTGACAAAGAGGCCAAGCAGTGTAAAGATCCTGAGAAGAGCAACAGCAGAGCTCCTTAGGGAAATTGCAGGCAAGTCAATATGGCTGGCAGGCGGAACACCAGAAGGGCTGGGCAGGCCATGAGACCACAGGTGGGCACTGGCCACTTCAAATGGCTTAGTAAGCCAGGCTGGGTAATTTGCAGCATCCTGACAGTCTTGAAGTGCCTTTGAGCATCCTTTGGCAGCAGTAAAAATAATGGATTAGCAAGGTGCAAGATAGGAGACAAGAGGACTCATTAGAAAGCTGTTGAAGTAATTTAGCCATGAGACAACAGTGGCCTGAAATAAAGTAACAGAAGTGGGGCCAGAGAGAGGAAAAGGATTAAAATGGAGAGATTACTTGTGATATTAGGAGGGCAAGGCCAGTGAACTGGGCAAGGCAGAAGGCAGACAGAGTAGGTAGGCAAGTTATGTGCAGTAAAGAGGGGGAGATGATGAATAGAGGTTATTTTTGAGCAGCTTGACCATAAGAAGAGAGAAAGCGAATTCAGTGTCAAAAAAAGGGTTTTGCAGGGGTGAAGGGGGCAGCCTTTAAGATGAAAGAGAACTGGAACTCATTTATAGAGCCACAAGAAAAGTGAGCTCTACCCTTCAAAGTTTCTGCCCGTTTCCCTGTCCCTGCCTTTCTTGTTTATTTTCCTTTTTACCTAGATGAGGACTTGTTGTTACATTATCATTAAGATGGACACAAGAAATTCCAGCAGCAAGAAGATACCAGGACATGAAAACATATACTTCAAAAGCTCAGATTTAATTCCTGTTCTTATATTTCACTGGAGAAAATTTGATGTTTTTCCAGTCCAGCTTTGGTAAAAAGGCCACAATGGCACAAGCAGTCCCATTACGGCTGCAGAACAGAAGGTGGGAAGAAACGTTCAATTCAAACCATGCCTTCCTCAGCCCAATAATGGGTTTGACATTTGCAGAGGGTTCCCAGGCAACAACTCCTGCCATTCCAATCCCCACAAATTGGGAAACGCTTTTTGTTGCAGGCTGAGAAAGCACCACACAAAAGGTCCCAGGCAGCACAGCTTGTTCATGTTTGAAGGTTTGTCAGCTCAGCCCCATCTGCTTCCTCAAGCAAATCCCCCTCTTCTCTGTACCTTCCCACAGATGACACTTCGGACATCTCTTTTCAGCTAAGTCCAAGAGAAAAAGCAAATGCTGCCTCCAGGCCTGGTGAAGTAATTTCTCACTTGGGTTTTACAAAATCCGGGGAGGCTTCAGGTTTCCCCCAAGATGTTACAAAAATCTTTAACTGAGTCTCAAAAGGAGAGAGTGTTGACAGTGTGAAAGGACGTGTATTCCAAGATAATTCACCTGGACATTTGCCTAGGAGTTTTGCAATTTATAAAATATTTCACACACATAATTTTATTGGATCCTCACAGTAATACTGTATTTTTCTTATGGTATAGATGAGAAAACAGAGACTCAGAATCTTATCCTCAGACATCAGGTCCATTGGTCTTTCCAACATTCCACACTGCTTCTTAAAAAAAAAAAACAGGATGAAAAATTGGGGTGTCACACTTGCAAAACAGATGGATAAATGTGGACAATGATCTGCTATAAAATGTGGACAGGGCAGATCAAGGTAAGGGATGATATGAAGCAAAACTGTGAAGGATCATCTTTGGTGCCCCTTACATATGCCTCAGGTGCCCCCTGTTCCCCAACTCCCAATGCCCAGGGCCTTCATTCTCTACCCTTTTGCTATAAACAAGGCAACTCTTCTCTGTTGCCCACAGGAGCAGAACCTCACACCCTGGCTTTCCTGACTCCTTCTATCCCATCAAAACATACCTATCCCTACCTGTGTTCTTCTCCCTTGGCTTCTCTCTGGGCAACTGATCTACTTTAACTTGATCATTTGACTTCCTAGAAAGTGCCCTCCACTCTGAGAGTCAGGATGCTCTGCATATGTGCTAAGGCATTAAACGAAGACTGAAAGTCACTCCTGTGTTACCCCTCCCTGTCAGCACTGCTACTTTGACAACAGTTTGTTGACTCGACCTGAATTCCATGGTGTTGCGAGAGTTTCATGCACTACTGCAGCTAGTAGGTATAGGTATTACTGGGAAGGGACTGACTTTCCTGACTCCCTGAATTGGCGCACCACAGCCTATCCATCAGCCTAACCACAAATGGGGCCACAAATTTCTCATCCGTGGCCCTGAGATTGATTGCCCAAAGCCCACTGGAGAGGACTGCAGGGGTCTGCCAGAAGGTGGGACGTGAGATATGAATACATTCCTTAAGGCTCTGTGCCCTGAGAACTCAGCCCCAGAAGAAGATCTGTGCAGGAGGTTTTGAGTCCATCCAGGGTACAACAGACGCCAAGAGTACCTCCTCCAGCCAAGACTGACCACCGCCCAGAGAACAAAACCCAGATAACAGAATCTATCTCTGACACTAGACTCTTCTTTCTTGCATTCTGGGGGTGGGGGCGGGGGGGAACAAACTACTTTTAGAAAGAAACAGTAGAGACCAAGAGACACTGGGTTGGAAGCTGACTGGTTTCAGGGTTCAAAGGCCTGAGTTCTATCTCAGCTTGGCGGCTTATCTGAAGGAAGGGCCATGGGCAATGCAGAAAACCCCTCTGTGCCTCTCGTTCCTCATCTGAAAAATTAAGGATAACCAAACTTGCCTTGCCTATTCACAAGTCTTTCCTGAGCTCATGAAATTCTAACACCACAATATACTTCTCAGCTTTTCTTTCATTTAGCAGGTGAAAAACCCGTGGCCTAAGAAATTAAATGACCCACTTACCTATTGTCTTAGTTTGAGTGTCCCCAGACCCTGAAACAAGCAATCAAATACAATAGTTTATTTAAGACAGACAAGAAAAACTGTCAGAGGAGTGGAAAAGTGAACCAAGGGAGAGAAGGCAGCCAATAAAGTGATTTATCAGTCTTGCTGCCTCTGGGGACAACTGAAAGTTAATTTCCTGAGGAAGTTCTGGAAATGGAGTACAATGCAGGTCTTGAAGTTATTCTGCCCATGGAATGAGGTAGCTGGGGTGTTTGCATGCCAATCCTGCAGAGTCCTTGACTGAGCCTGCTGGGGCAGGATGTGAGCAGAGTGGACTTCACAGCTCTTTTTTTT
>NW_016107854.1:513384-530404 GCF_001604975.1 Cebus imitator
GATACTCAGCTCAGAATGTTCAGCCTTGCAAACCTAGAATAAGTTCCTTAACCTGAGAATTCACAGATTTGGGGGTCTGTTTCCAGACCTAGGGTATGTGTCAACAGAATATCAATCCGAGAAGACATTTTGACAGGAGAGAGAATAGTGACCCCAGGAAAAAAAAAGCAAATTAAAAAGCGAGGGAAGTCCTTGAGTCCAAGTGACAAGACCATCAGGGAAAGAGCAGGTACAGAGCATTCAGTATCTGGTTCACATACTAAATCTGCAAACAGCGAGCATCCCTGTTGTTTACAGAAGCCCATGCCCTGGACACAGCTCAAAACCCTAGAGCAAGCCAGATCTGAGCTGTGCGTACATTGCAAGTGCATGTGAGTGGCCCAAGACTCCAGGGACAAGCTTCCATTCTTAGCTGGGGAAAAACGGGCACTCGAATGTCTCCACCAAGGCCTCACCAAAGCAATCAGTGGAGTACTAAACACCTATCTGACCATAACAGTCCAAAGTCTAGGTGAAGAAACATGGAAATGGTCTTCTTTGTGTTTTGGTGGTAGAGAGAGGCTGAAAGGGCAAAAATGAAATAAATATTTTAAAAGTCACAAAGCATTAAGGAGAATTCTGACCCATTAGATATGAATTCATAATAAAAAGAGCCTAGCCTCACTGCTTCTGCATATCATCAATTGTAAAACCCAAATTTTTTCACATTTTAGTATCTCTGAAATTGGAGTGGTTCTTGCAGTAATGGTGGCCTCCAGTCCCTCCACCCAGGGAATAGTTACAGTGAAATTGTCATTGTCCATGTGCCCCAATGTGCACAGAGATAGTCCCATTTTCTTCACTCATATACTGGGTTTAGTTACTATGTAAGATGTCCTCAAACCAGAAAAATATCAGTAATTATTGAAGTTAGATAATGAATTCATGGAGTTTATTATTTTATACTTTCCACTCTTTTATGTAAGGTCTTTTAGGCTAACTGACTGCACCATGGACTGCATAGTAACCTATGTGACCTGCACATACACCTCCAGATGAGCTCCTGGAACTAGAAAGTCTGAAGTAACTGGAAAACCTCAAAAGGAGAAGAATGACCAACCCCTGTGGCATCTAATTAACTTTGAGACATTCTTCTATTGTTCCTTATTCCTACCTCAACTGATAAGTCAACATGACTTTGTAACCAACCTTGCTCAACTGATAGGTCAACCTCATGACTCCAGACCCTACGACCCCATCCCAGCTTGCAAAAACCAAAAACTTGCAAAAGTTACTTCTATAACTCTCCACTCTTACCCCAAACCTATAAAACCAACTCTTATCCCACTGCCCTCCACTGCCTTGATTTTCATACTCAGCATCCTCACACCCGAGTGGATAAACAACAATCTTGCTCAAATAAAGCCTGTTTATGGGTCTCTTCATTCAGAGTGTGCTTAACATTTTATATGTTTAAACATTTCTATAATGAAAAGGAAAAAATGTCTCCAAAATATACAATGATTCAGCATTAAAATGAAATGTTTACTGTGTTTTCAGAAAGGGAGAAAACAGAGCCATGGGGTGTCAATGTGATATCAGTGAAACAAATGCTTGACATTGAAGGAATGACTGAAATTTTACATTTTCTTAGAAAATAACAAGCAAGCCCTTTTCAGGACATAAGAAAGCAAGCTATCTACAAGTGGCTGAAGCATGTAATATTTTGTTATTGAGATTGAATGCAGAAGGAATTGCCTAGGCTTTTGGAATTTAAGAAATTTGAAGCAATGTAACCAAGTTATGAGTTATGCTATACTACCATTATGTTATTGTCTAGTTTAAATAATACATAAAATAATGGTATGGTGGTAGCTCATGTCTATAATCCCAGCACTTTGGGAGGCCAAGGCGGGCAGATCATGAGATCAGGAGATCAAGACCATCCTGGCTAACATGGTGAAACCCCGTCTCTACTAAACATACAAAAATTTGCTGGGTGTGATGGCACACACCTGTAGTCCCAGCTACTCAGAAGGCTGAGGCAGGAGAATCACTTGAACCCAGGAGGTGGAGATTGAAGTGAGACAAGATCATGCCACTGCATTCCAACTGGGTGACAGAGCAAGACTTCATCTCAAAAATAAAATAATAATAATAAATTGTATACCTTCCCTTCTATAATGTCTTAGAATCAAAAAAACAGCATTTCCAATGTTTAGCATTCCCAACGTTGACTATCCAAGGCAAAATTTTAAAATATGCATATTTACCAAAAGAGATAAAGAAGTTTTTGTTCAGCAAAGTTACCCTTAGAAAAAATACTGCATTTGTCTAGAGTAACTGCTTTAATAAGAGACAGGTCAGGATCTTAATAAGATCTCAGCATCAGGGCTGAGATCATGGGCTCTGAAATCCAGCTGCATATGTTTGAATCCCGACTCTGCTGCCGATTAGCTGTGTGACGTTAGACAAGTTACTTAACTCTTCTATACCTCAGTTTTCTTAACTGCAAGATGAGGATAATGAAGATGGATCTTTCATGAGGTTATGTGAAGATTAAATGAAATAATATATGCAAAGAATTAAAACTAGTACCTGGCACAAAGGAAGTTTTCAATAAACCATTATGCCATGAATGAAAGGGAAAGAGCAATCTGTTTACTCCTGGAGGAGAGATGGCCGGAAGTGGAGTGTCAAAGAGAGGAATCCCAAGAGACAGCCTTTCCTAAACCGTGATATGTAATTATTAGGAAAAATTTGACATTGAAGGTGAATATTACTGGGGCAGAAAAGCACAAGTCACAGAATTAGAAGGCAGAAGAGACACTGAAAAAGCAAATCCCAGGAATTCACAGAATCAAGTGAGAAGATATGGGTCATCGCATGCCATGAATTTTGGGGTGAAACTAGGTTACAATACATTCTCCACCTGAGTTAAATGTATATGCCTTCCTCCTTCTCAAAGATGATTAACTGATCCCATTTTGGGGGCCAACTGTGATCAATTAGAGTGTTGCACTATGAAGGATTAGCAATATCTGCCTTAGGCGCAGGGGGAGTAAGTCACAGTATAGGAATAACATTTCAGTCATATTGGCTTTAGGCCAGGTCTGTGTCCCCATGATGTTAGAAATGCAGCCAAAATGAAGATGCCTCACAAAAATCTCTGTTTCATGTGGATAGACCAGGACCGAAGTATGTGAGACACACTTCTTCAGACTGCATCCTAAGGTCACACAACTGGATAGAGTTTGGGTGACTGACTCAAAGTGCATTGAACAAGTATTATCACATAGGGATTCTCCAGCCCAAATCAAGTACCCAGCAGGTGTCCAGGGGATTCTGAGCCAATAAAAGATACAGGTATTCCGTCCACAGGCAGGGGATTGGTGGCAATCAAATGAATTGAAAGTTGTAAAATCCTTGGCCGGGCACGGTGGCTCACGCCTATAATCCCAGCACTTTAGGAGACCAAAGCGGGTAGATCACAAGGTCAAGAGATCGAGACCATCCTGGTCAACATGGTGAAACCCTGTCTCTACTAAAAATACAAAAACTAGCTGGGCATGGTGGCACACGCCTGTAGTCCCAGCTACTCGGGAGGCTGAGGCAGGAGAATTGCTTGAACCCAGGAGGCGGAGGTTGCAGTGAGCCGAGATGGCGCTATTGCACTCCAGCCTGGGTAACAAGAGCAAAACTCCGTCTCAAAAAAAAAGAAAGAAAGTTGTAAAATCCATATTCTGGGCTGAATTATGCTCATTGAAAGGTGTAGAGAGAAAGGAGGGTATAGCTCAGAATTAACATTGAGTTAGCAATCATTCTGTTTAAACATGTTATTGTACAGAGGATGAACTTGAGGTCCAAAGTTTATAAAATGTCAGAGGCAGGTCTAGAACCCTGACAGGGCCTTTCCTCTTGTAAAGTGGAAAATATAGGATGTGCTGAGGTTTACTATGAAAAACTAGCCCTTCATACATCCTTGCTGTCCTCTCCTGCAACTCCAGGGAAAATCAGACCAATTGGGAAAGTATCTGTCCTAAGAACACTGACTCCTCTCAAAGTTGAGCCCCTCTCTGCCATGTTATAACCATCTATGTGTGTTTCTTCTGAATTTCAAGCCCAGAGGAAATGTCTCAAATTGTACCTATTAGAACCCTGTCTCTGAGTTTATCAACAGACTGCAGAGGAGCTTCTAGATCATACAGTTTCTCAGTGAGGAAGCCATTCTTTCTGCTGGAAATGGAAGCTTGTCCCCAAGCCTATCCCCAGTGGCCTACTGTGGCACTTTTTTCACTTTCTCCAGAAGATTCCTTTTAAATATATGTGCTATTTTTGAGGGCATCTTCATAACCCATTTGGTTTGCACAATTCACAAAGAACCGACCAGACCCATGACGTTGGATGAAAGGTCCAGGGAAATTCTTTTATTATTATTTTTTATTTGAGAGGCAGTCTCATTCTGTCACACAAGTTGGAATGCAGTGGCGAGATCACAGCTCACCATAACCTTGAATTCCAGGCTCAAGAGATCCTCCCAACTCAGCCTCTGAAAGTGCTGGAATTACAGGTGTGAGTCACCATGCCCAGCCCCAGGGAAATTCTTGAACCTCACTTACTTTATGGTGTGTGAGGATCAGAGGCTGCTTCTTGCCCCTCCCCAGTATTAAGAAATGTGGTGATAGGAGGGGGAAGGGTCTGATATTGACAATGGCAGAAGCAGTGCCTTTCTTATGTTAATCATGTACGGTCATCAATGTTTGTAAAATCCATGCATGTGGCTGTATGTAGCTATGGTCCCTTCCTTTTCACTGCTAGATAGTATTTCACTGTATGCGTGCACTACAATTTATTTTTCCACTTCTCTTTTAATAGACACTTACGTTGCATCCAGTTTGGGTCAATTATGAACAAAGCTGCTATGAAAATTGTTTATTGTTTTTCCATGTGTCCACTTGTGCATATATTTTTCTAGGCATCGACCCAGAAGAGGATGCCCTTGGTGTCCTTCAGAAAGTGTGAAAATCTTCAACTGAGTTTTCTACAGCGTTTGTACCATCTTATGTTCCTACCAGTGTGAGTGGGCATTTCCACTCTTGTTCATCCACACCATTTTTCAGAGTGTTTAACTTCAGTCGTATTCCTTGGCGGTTTTATTTTGCATTTCCTCAATGACTAATGAGGTTAAACACATTCTCACATATTTGTTGGCCATTTATATTTTCATTTTGTGATGGATGTATTCGATTCCTTTGCCAGTATTTCTTTCGTATTGTTCTTTTTCTTACTTGGTAAAGGACTTGTTCAAGTGTGCTGGGCACTGGTGTTTTGTAATGATCACTGTTGGAAGTACCATCCCCAACCCCATGGTTGTTCTTTTGACTCTCTTGTGTTTTGTTGAACAGAAGTTCTTAGTATTCATATAGTTGAATTTATCCGTCTTTCCTCTAGAGTTAGCACTTTCATGGTCTTATTTAAGAAATATTTCCCTGCTCCAAGCACATAAAGACATCATTTCATACTCACTTCCAGAAGAATTGTAGCTCTGCTTTTCACATTTAGACGTTTTATCCTTCCGACATTAAATTTTAAAATGTCTCAAACTTCTTTGTCAAACTATAATGGTAACCATAGCATCATGGTCTTGAACACTGGTTTGGGGGCCACCTGTGTTTCCATGATGGCTCCGACACTCACTAGCTGTGTGACTCTGAGAATCTGATTTACTTCTCTGTGCCTTTTTCCCAGCTCTAATAGTACTCATCAGAGCACTTTTCTGAGAGTTAAATGAGTTAATATGTAAAAGCACTTAGAAGAATATCTGACACACACTTAATGCTTTATAAGACTTAGCTACATCTTTTTTCTGCCCTTAAAGTTTTTCCTGGGTTCACTCAGACCACATGATCATACTTGTCCTAACAACAGCCCAGAAACATGACCCCATGGAAGCTCTGTGCTGTCATGATCAATATTGCGCCTGAAGAGTTTCTTTTCACTGTACAATCGTCTCGCATGTGTCAGTATTTATATGCTTCATTTGCCATCAGCAGGCACCTCAACCTCCTAAGAGGATGTCCCTAGTTCTATCGACTTTAAGGTCAGAGAGATGTAGAATTCAATTCTCCCGATATTTCTTATGCTCCCTGGGAAGTAAAATAGCTCTGAAAGCAGTAGAAAAGAGAAGGATTTCTCAACTTTTATTCAACTGGGATGTACATTTCTGGGGACACTGCATGATCTGTCTTTTTCCTGTCACTGGGTGACAACTTTAAGACACCAAAAGTGGCTTCAAGCCAGAAAATGAAAGGAACCAACATTTGTTGAAAGATTTCTAAGTGCTTTACATATGTTATTCTATTTAAGCTACCTGATAAGTGGGAGAGGGAAGAAACCAATATGCAGAAGGGTCAGAAGTGCTGTATTCAGAACAAAGTCCTTCTAGCTTCCAGATGAAAACTCTACAGCAGGCAGCCTCCCACATAGGCACCATCTAGTAGACTTAGAATCATTCTGGCCTTCTTGAATGCCCATGTATTTTAGACTTTTTTCTGCTTCGTCATCTCATCTGCATCCTGCTCCCTTCTCCTGCTGGCCCTTAATTATGCCTTCAGCACCAAACCCTGTTCTCTCAGTGAATGCCAGTACCTGCAGCTGACCACCCACCATGGATCTCAGACTGGGCCCCCTCTCCAGAATATCATGCTAGCAGCTGCCCCTGTGGACTCTCTCTTAAAAATGGCATCATATGACGTTTCCCTTTTATTACACCGACATGTTTATACAGGTCAATTTCTGTGTCATTGTGCATGTATATACATGTAAGCAAGGACAGGCATGTAGCAGCAATGACTTGATTAATAAGAATGATCATTACCTATGGTTATTGCAATGAAACATGTATGATTCAAGTGGATGCATAACATAAAATTTCATATAACCTAACAAACTGGTATTAACTTATTTGAATCCTTCTAGTAAGTTGAAGTCCATTTTTAGAATAATAGAAGTAACAGGACATGCACTATTATTTTTAAGAATTAACTCAAATGAGCAACTTCCAGGTTGTGTCTCTAAAGAACCTACTGGGATTAAGCTGTCTGACACAGCAGCCCTGATTTAGTATTCTCTGCAGATCCCAGGGTGCATAACACAGGTCTGGCGTCCATAATGAGATCTTCAATGAATGCTTGTTGTGTAAATAGATGAAAGAATGGATTGGATCCATTGACACGCAGCCCAATCATCTTTCCACAGCCAGCTCCAGCCCTGTACCAATAATCACTAGGAATAAGAATGAGCACCCTGAGGCTGTCTAGAAGCCAGTCATCAGGTTCAGTCTTGCAAGCTAACTTAGACTTAATTAGGCAGAAACATTGACTCAAGCATCTCAAATTATTTAAACAGCAAGAGTTCAGATTGGCATCTTTCTTCACAGCCCATAATACAGGGCTTCACAAGCAGCAAACATTCAATAAATACTAACTGATTACCCTTCAGAAATCTAGGTAATTCTATTAACCAAATTCTTCCTTTGCTGTATATACATCCATTAATCAAGGTAAACATCCAAAGATACACAGCTATGTGACCATCTTGCCATCTCCACTGACCTCTGTCTTCACTCTCTGCATTTGTGGGCTGGCTGCTAAGGGACCAGATTTAACTATCAGATTGTAAACACATTCCTTCTCTCCAAATCACGTGAGTTTTTCTATTTGAGTTTGGCAAAAGCTATATTACCACCCTGTCACTTAGGAGGAAATGTGGTACTCTTAGCAAGAGAATATCTCCCACGGCAGGAATCCGACAGCATCTGCAGAGGTGGTCCCAGCTTGTGGCAGCCTCTACAAGTCGCCAAACTCCCACCTCAGGCTGCCCCTACTTGCCTTTAACGGTGTGCCCCCAGAAAATGTTCAGATAGCCCCAGCATGCAGCCAGAAAAGACAAGGTACTTGGGTGGGAAGGTGACATATGGACCTGAACTCCCTGAATTGCTTTATGATTTTTGCAGACCTGGAAGGGTATTTCTCAGAATGATTGCTGGCTAATTAATTGTTGGTCAGTTCAAGCACAATACTATCACTTCTCCAACTGCCAGTAGGCAGAGCCGATGGTAAAAGAAGCCAGTGCTTAGACTTTAGGCAGTGATTAGACAGTATTACACCCCACGCCAAAATTTTTTTTGTTAAAATTCTAACCCCAGTACCTCAGAGTATGACTTATTTGGAGACATCTTTAAAAAGGTAATTAACATAAGTTGACCTAATTAATGTAAGGGACCTAATCCAGTATGACTGGTGTCCTTAGGAAGAGCTTAGGATACCAAATGACACAGAGAAAGGACCACGTGATGACACTGGAAAAAGACAGATATCTACAAGCCAAAGAGAGAGGTCTTAGACGAAGCTAACTTGACTGATATCTGGATCTCAGAAGTGTAACCTCCAGAACTATGAAAAAATTAATTTCTGTTATTTAAGCCTGTGGCAGTTTATTATGGGAGCCCAAGCACAGTAACACAGGCAGCAAAGGGTCTGAGATAAACTGTGACCATTTGCCACAATGGTCAACATCTTAAATGGTCCCCAGAGGCAAATTGTCACAACTATTGAAGAACAGAGGACAATCAGGGGACAATGCACTCCTGTTCTTTATGTTAACTGATTATTAATATCTCTGTATCGGTACTCTATCCCTGCATAACAAACCACCTAAAACTTTGCAGCTTAACACAATCACCATTTATTTGCTCACAACTCTGAGCCAACAATTTGGGTTGGAGCATCTGGGCAGCACTTCTGCTGATGTCTCTGGAGGCCATTCACATGGTTGCAGCCACCTGGCAGCTTGTCTCAGGGAAAGATGCTAGAAGATGGCCTGGTTCACGTGCCTGGCAGTTGGTGCTGGCTGCTTGCTGCAGGGCCTTCATTCTCATGTTCCAGCACGCTGGGCAGAGCTACTTTCCATGGTGGTCTCCAGTCAGCAATCCAAAAGGGCAATTACAGAAACCCCAAGACTTTTTGAGGCTGAGATTCAGAAATCTCACAACATCACTTCAAACACATTCATTTGGGTAAAGTAAATCACATGGTGTTTTAGTACATTTATCACTATTATAAAAGAATACTATGAACTGGGTAATTTATAAAGAAAATAAATGTATTTAGTATAATTCTGGAGGCTAAGAAGTCCAAGGTCAAGGGCCTGGCATCTGGCAAGGGACTTCCTGCTGTATCAACCTGTGGCAGAAGACGGAAGGACAAGAGAGCACCCAAGAGAGAGTAAGAAAGAGGGAGCCAAACTTACTTTTATAACAAAGCCATTCTCAAGGTAGCAAAGCCACTCTCAAAATAATCCACTTCTAAAACAATGACATTAATTCAGTCATGAGGGTGGTGCCCTTCCAACACTGCTGCATTAAGGATTACATTTCCAACACATGGACTTTGAGGGATGCAGTCAAACCATCACACCAGGCCAGATTCCACTGGGGTGGAATTAAACTCACTTTTTGACGGGAGGAGCAGTAAAGTCACAGTGTCAGGGTGTATGTGCACAGGATGGGAGGAAGAGTTGCAGCCATCTTTATAAACAGAGCACTACACTCTCTTTCTATCATCAGGATCATTTCCCTGATTGCATGCCAAATGCATGCTCTGTCCCAGGCATGGAGAAGAACAGAGGCCAGACTTAATGACGGCAACACGTATTCATTATCCATTCATTCCATAAACAGAAAATGAAAAATCTATTCTTGGAATATAAAGGTGGGTGTGATATAATGCCCACCTTCAAAGAAAGTTCAGTTACTAAGGTCACAGAGACACAAAGAAACAGATCAAAACAGAATTGTGTACAGAGTAGTCAATTCTAGGGAGGAGCAGGTCAAGAAAGGTTTCATAAAGGAGATGACTCTTGTCCTAAGTTCAGAATGGTGAGGTGCTTGTGAGGTAAACTGAGATTAGAGGACAAAGGCCTGGGAGATGATTTTTGAGTAGGAGGTAGCACCACCTCGTGGCAAGGGAAGGGAAAGGCTCCTCTGCCATACTAAGAAGCATGAGCTTTCTCCGCAGGCAACAGAGACTTGGAAACCTTTCGGGTATGGGCTTGTTACGGCCCTACTTGCAATTTGGTAGAATGTACAGGGTGTTCTTGAGACGAGGAGATCAGCAAAGGGGCTTCTCCAATTACAGTGTTGTAGTTGCAAACAACAAAACTCTGACCAACTGAAGCAAAAGAGGAATGAAGCAAAGGCTATGGAGGTACTCACAGGGTTGAGGGGGAGGCTGGAGAACCAGGCTTATAACTCTCAGAATACGGAACAGCTCCAGAATGTGTGAAGACAAGATCCAACCATCTGTTCCCCACATAGAATCTGCTGACAGATACGTAGATCCAAACCATTCCTCCCATTTCGATCCTTCTGTTTTGGGGTCACAGTTTTGGAAGAGAAGATCTCATTGGCTGAGTTTATGTCATATGCTACTTGCTGGAGGTACCAGAGCTGGAAGGGAATCCCCAGGGATCTCTCAGAGACGTCTGTGGCAAGAGGCCCAGCAGCAACCCTTATTGCTCCACAAGACAGAGGGGATTCCCAAGAAGGAAACCAAGATGCTGTTGGGAGGTGGAATGGAAGCTAGATAGCCAGAAATAAACAACACTCACCATAGGGCCGTTCTGTCTGTCTGCATGTCTGCCTAAGTGACAGATACCAAGGCCCATCTGCTTCAATGGGACAGTGTAAGTCTAGAGTCAGAGAATGAACTCAAGGGCCGCAGGTAGCCAGAGCCATAATTTGGACACACCTTGATGCCGGTGGCCCCCGCTCTCGCCCTTTTCTAGTGGTACACCCTCCTCTGTAACACAGGATTTAACCAATTTGTTCATTTTTTTTCCTAAATGAATCGAAATTTCAAACAAAATACTTCAATAGTGCCTCTGTGAGTACTTCTTTCGATGAAGTTTGAAGAGGTCACCCACCTTCCACCCTAACTCTCCCACGTATCCAAGACCTACATTTGGACCCACACACACAGACACACACACACACACACGCTCATACCCCACAAACTCTGCCAAGAAGAGGTTTTGTGCGTAATATCTCATCTTTAAAATTCTTCTAACTCAAAGAAAACTTTTATTTCCCTTAAAATGGCTTCCATTACTAACCAAAAAGATGAGGGCTTGGGAGTTTCTGATTAAAGTAATAACCATATTAGTTAACAGCCCAAAGCCATGTGGTGGGTCATCAGCTCCCAGCTCACCACCAATTATGAGATAATATTAATGCAGTTCTTTGCAAAGTCACTCAAAGTGTGAGATTCTCCATATCAAATCTGAAGATGTAGCTTATCCCCCCATTTGGCAAATGTTGCTTCTGAGGATGCAGAAAATTTCCCTTGTTCCAATCTCTCCAAACCCTGGGCCCTGTCTGACCTCTGTCCCTGAAAGAGGTAAGGGTAAACCCGGCCTCTGGGGGAGATGTTATGGGACCATGAACTTTAGAGTCCTGAGAAGCCTCAGAGCCTATGAAAGAATAATGGTAATGAACTTGAAACCTTGTTCAGACGTTTAGGTTTCAGCACAGAGACGGTAGAAGTTTTAGGTGTGATTTCGAGCCACCTCCACTTCCCACCCATGGAATCTTGGGATAATTGTTTTTAACCTCCATGCACTTACTGATTTATAAAGTGGGGATAATGATACTGTGATGTTGTGATATAATAAAAAATATATATATTTGATCTTCATTCCCAGCTCCTGACTGGAGATCCGAAAACCCTTATCATTTCCTAAGAGATAAAAGCAATAGGAGCATCTTTTGCTATATTTAGTTTTTGTCCCCAGTTCTTGAAATAGCTGATGGGTAATAAAGAGAAAAATCAAAAACGTCTTTTGTTATTCATAACAAGACTCCTCCAACCAAACCTGAGTTTGTGTTAATGGAGCGATCTCCAGAAGGCACTTAAGAATGAAGAGCTGCTTGCCAGGGTAAAGGGTTTCACCTCCACCCGCCGACCTCCATGGAAGGGAGAAGAGCTGGACGTTGAGCTAATCACCAATGGCCAGTGATGTAATCAATCATGCCTATGTAACAAAGCCGACGTAAAATCTCTAACCAAAGGGTTTGTGAACTTCTGAGTCGGTGAACAAGTCTATACACATTTTCTGGGAAGGTGGTGTGCTTCAAAACTCCATGTGCTCCTGTGCTCAGGGCCCTTCCAGACCTCCGTGTATCTCTTTATCTAGCTGCTCATTTGTGGATTTTTAAATATCCTTGTCATAAATTGGTAACAGTAGGTAGGCTGTTTCCTTGGGTTCTGTGAGCTGTTCTAACAAATTACTGAACATGAGGAGAAGGTTGTGGGAACTTCCATTTATAGCCCTTTGATTAGAAGTACAGGTGACACATATACACCATGGAATATTATGCAGCCATCAAAAATGATGAGTTCGTGTCCTTTGTAGGGACATGGATGAACCTAGAAACCATCCTTCTCAGCAAACTGACGCAAAAGCAGAAAATCAAACACCGTATTTTCTCACTCATAGGCGGGTGTTGAACAATGAGAACACGTGGACACAGGGAGGGGAGCACTACACACTGGGGTCTGTTGGGGGAAATAGGGGAGGGACAGTGGGGGGTGGGGAGTTGGGGAGAGACAGCATGGGGAGAAATGCCAGATATAGGTGAAGGGGAGGAAGGCAGCAAATCACACTGCCACGTGTGTACCTATGCAACAGTCTTGCATGTTCTTCACATGTACCCCAAAACCTAAAATGCAATTTAAAAAAAAAAAAGTACAGGTGACAACCTGGGACTTGTGATTTGGTTTCTGAAGTGGGGGGACATCTTGTGGGACTCAGCCCTTAATCTATGGGGGTCTGCGCTAATTCCAGGCAGTTGGTGTCAGAATTGAGGTAACCCGTAGGACACTTAGGCAGTATTCACCAAGAGGTGGTTGACGTGAGAGAAAAACAAAACCCACACATTTGGTTCCAGAAGCGTTGTGTTGAGGCAGGATAGGTAGTCAAGAAGTAACCAAGTTTTCAGGACGCAGCAACCATGGTGGACGGAGTAATGGACAATAAGCCCCAGCACTCACATTACAGTTTAGCGCATCCCCGCAAAGTATCTGCAGCAGGGAATCCCCCCTACCCACTCCCACACGGCACACGCATTTTAATTTCACCTGTCCTCAACCTGACCCTTTGCTCATGATAACAGCAGAAAACACACCCCAGCGTGGAGACGCTAATTAGACATGCAATACATGAAAAAGCGGTACAGCTACCGTGTCTGTGCACCGAGAACATGCTTGCTAGTAACACCTCTTCCCACCCACTTATGAATAGTCATGTAAGTCTCCCATGAAGGGACTCTCCCTAGTGCGTGCCTTTGCTGTCTCAGCCTTATGAGCAGCCCGCCCTGAATCCTCTCGCAGCTCGCTCTGTATCCTCTCTGTATTCTACCCGTAGCTTTCAGAATATTCTTCTCCTTTGCTGTAAGTTGTTCTGTGCTGCCTCTCCTTTGCTGTGTGTCTCTTGTATAAATTCTCTTAAACTAAGAAGACAAGAACCGAGGTTTCAGAACAGCCATTGACAGTGTAAGTGGAGAAATAGTTTTGCCTTTTAAATACCTAATCTGCCTGCCTCAGAGGTTGCTTATAAAAAGGTCAAATAGGCCGGGCGCGGTGGCTCAAGCCTGTAATCCCAGTACTTTGGGAGGCCGAGGCGGGTGGATCACAAGGTCAAGAGATCGAGACCATCCTGGTCAACATGGTGAAACCCCGTCTCTACTAAAAATACAAAACATTAGCTGGGCATGGTGGTGCGTGCCTGTAATCCCAGCTACTCAGGAGGCTGAGGCAGGAGAATTGCCTGAACCCAGGAGGCGGAGGTTGCGGTGAGCCGAGATTGCACCATTGCACTCCAGCCTGGGTAACATGAGTGAAACTCCATCTCAAAAAAAACAAAACAAAACAAAAAAGGTCAAATAGAAACAGTATACAGATCTTATAAACTATAACTCCCATGTGAGTGAGTGAAAAGTGCCATTTGTGTCTATTTAACATCTGCATAGCTCTAAGAAAACTTTTTTAAAAAACATAACTTGCTCCCACCACGCAGAAACTACCTGTATCAGTTTCTCAGTCAATCTTGCATTGGTTCGCTAAGGAGCAAAGTCACTGGTCCTCAGAATCTTGAAAGATAAAGTTCTACAAGGTGACTTAAGCCATTTATACTTCAAAAATCCTCCCATGAGAACTGGTGTTACCAGCCATCCTCCAAATGTGTCTGAATTTCTCCTCTCCTTCCTCTTCTCTTTTTCTTCTTACCCCCATTTTTCCCTCATTTTTTTTTCTGGACGTATCCTGCTGACTCATCAATTTATTGGTCCACTCATCAACATTTGTGCCCACCTAAATCCCTCCTATGCCCTACTAAAACCCTGGACAGGTTCTCTTTCAAGTAATGGGTCACCACCAGCAGCTGAGGGACCCTGCATGGGTTGCTATTGAGCAGGTGCTCCAGAAACAGAATGTTTTGTTATTCTCCATGACTTGAGGATGGTAATGTGGGGCTTGTTAAGTCCTCCATATATGTAAAGTCTAGTCCTTATGTTTTTGCTTGAAAGAAGCTGAGCGAAATCCCTATTTAGATGTGCATATAAGATACAGCTAAATGAGACAGAGTGTCTGCTATAGGGGATCTCGGGGTGGGGGGCATATTTTTAATAATTTCATCCTTAGTAGGCTAAGGTAATTTGTCCAAATACACACAACTAGTACATGGCTAGGACTTGAACCTTGGTCTGACTCTAAGCCCTCCACTCTCAGTACTGTACTAAAATGAGGGCAATGCCCATGAGAAAATCGTGAGTGTGCCCTTGTCAGCAGCTGCCTCCAGGCAAGAGGGAAACAACCAGTGGAACCAGAGCTGAACTGCCCACCACCACCCACCCCCCCGCTGCCCGCCACCACCCACCACCCCCACTGCCCGCCACCCTGCTAAGCATTAGCAGCTCCTGTGTCCAGAACAACTACAGCAAATCTTTACCTTTGAACAACACTTTACCCTCCACCAAGAACCCGCCTGATTTGCATCCTCACAGCAACGGAAAATAGGGGTGACTGGTCCCCTTTCATAGGGTTGAATGGTATCCCCCAAAATGCATGTTGATTAGGAATCTCAGTATGTGACCTTATGTGGAAATAAGGTCTTGCAAGTGTAATTTAAAATTTCAAGATAAATCTTATCCTGGATTTAAAGTGCGTCCTCAATCCAACGACCTGTGTCTTTATAAGAGAAAGTAGAGAAATACTTGGATATCCAGAGAAACACAGAGGAAAAGGCCATATAAAGATAGAGGCAGAGATCAGACGGCAGCTCCAAGCCAAGGTGCTAAGGACCTCTGCAGCCACTGGAAGCTGAGAAGCAGCAAGAAGAGATTCTCCCTAGAGCCATCCCCAGGGAGCATGGCCCTGCCTTGTGGATTTCAGACTTCTAGTCTGGAGAACTATGAGAGAACATGTTTCTGGGTTTTTTGTTTGGTTTGGTTTTTTTCTTTGAGACGGAGTTTCACTCTTGTCGCCCAGGCTGCAGTACAATGGCATGATCTCGGCTCACTGCAATCTTCACCTCCAGGGTTCAGGTGATTCTCTTGCCTCAGCCTCCTGAGGAGCTGGGATTTTAGGCATGCACCACCACGCCTGGCTAATTTTGTATTTTTAGTAGAGATGGGGTTTCTCCATGCTGGTCAGGCTGGTCTCAAACTCCCGACCTCAGGTGATCTGGCCACCTCGGCCTCCCAAAGTGCTGGGATTACAGGCGTGAGTCAAAGGTTTCTGTTGTTTTAAGCCACTAGGATTGTGGTCCTTTGTTATGGCAGTCTAGGAACCTCACAAACATAGAACACTGAGGATCATAGATGCCAACTGACCAATCAAGAGCACAGGATAAGTGAGAAAACTCAGGGTCATAGCTTGGGTTCCCTGATGAGGGTTAGGGCATAGGTAATTTACTGGGGGAGGTGCAGCAATGAAGTAAGGGAATAGAATAAAGGGGGCATTATGAAGCCAGCAACCACAGTGGAGAACTGAATCATAATCATAATTCCACAGCAGGTTTCAGAAACAGTGCAGGTAACTCACTTCATAATTATCACCCCAAGAAGCAAAGGAGCAATGGGCACTTATGTCTCAACTCTGATCAGTCATAGGTGAGGACGGCTGGGGCACAAGTTACTGCCCAGCCTTTCTGGCCTGATGTAAGTCCAAGGCCAGTGGCTTTTTGCCAGTTTGGGGCAGGGGTCTCAGGCACGGAGAGAGTAGCTATTAGGAGTCAAGTCAGGAGCACCCGGGCATGGGAAGGGTTAAAGGAGCCAGTCAGGGTCTGGATCTCTTTTATTCTCTCTAGGTCATAAGGAGAAACTGTATACTCAGACACTTTTGCCCTAAATGACTAACAGAGGCAGAAATGTTGGCTACGATATCTCATAAAGCTGTTAACTTACACCCCTCCGAAGCACTGTGTTACTCAACACTTAGAACCTGCTTATTTCCTGACTGTGCTGCAAATTCAGCAATCAGTGATTTCCACAAGTTAACACATGTAATTCTCCATGCTGAACAAAGAAAGGAGTAAATCAATATCCAGTGACAAACAATACCATGTAAAACGGATGGATACATGTAGACCACAGGATATTAGACCTCATTTGAAATTTTATTCATAAAGTTACAAAGTCCCAAAGCTACATCTCTTCACATGAAGCCTTCTCATTCCTGGGGACCTAAGAAATTCCATAGTGGGGCCTGTAATCCCAGCACTTTGGGAGGCTGAAGGGGGCGGATCATGAGGTTTGGAAGTCTAGGTTAACTGACCAACATAATGAAACCTCATCTCTACTAAAAATACAAAACTTAGCCAGGTCTGGTGGTGCATGCCTGTATTCCCAGCTACTTGGGAGGCTGAGGCAGGAGAATCACTTGAACCTGGGAGGTGGAGGTTGCAGTGAGTCAAGATCTTGCCACTG